>NC_048596.1:7364737-7654737 GCF_003668045.3 Cricetulus griseus
ACCTGGCTGTTGGGTGTCACCGAGTATGAGGAAGGGAGACCTGGCTGTTGGGTGTCACCGAGTGTGAGGTAGGGAGACCTGGCTGTTGGGTGCCACCGAGTGTGAGGAAGGGAGACCTGGCTCTTGGGTGTCACCGAGTGTGAGGAAGGGAGACCTGGCTGTTGGGTGTCACCGAGTGTGAGGTAGGAGACCTGGCTGTTGGGTGTCACCGAGTGTGAGGTAGGGAGACCTGGCTGTTGGTGTCACTGAGTGTGAGGAAGGGAGACCTGGCTGTTGGTGTCACCGAGTGTGAGGAAGGGAGACCTGGCTGTCACTGAGTGTGAGGTAGGGAAACCTGGCTGTTGGGTGTCACCGAGTGTGAGGTAGGGAGACCTGGCTCTTGGGTGTCACCAGTGTGAGGTAGGGAAACCTGGCTGTTGGGTGTCACCGAGTATGAGGAAGGGAGACCTGGCTGTTGGGTGTCACCGAGTGTGAGGTAGGGAGACCTGGCTGTTGGGTGCCACCGAGTGTGAGGTAGGGAGACCTGGCTCTTGGGTGTCACCGAGTGTGAGGAAGGGAGACCTGGCTGTTGGGTGTCACCGAGTGTGAGGTAGGAGACCTGGCTGTTGGGTGTCACCGAGTGTGAGGTAGGGAGACCTGGCTGTTGGTGTCACCGAGTGTGAGGAAGGGAGACCTGGCTGTTGGGTGCCACCGAGTGTGAGGTAGGGAGACCTGGCTCTTGGGTGTCACCAGTGTGAGGTAGGGAGACCTGGCTGTTGGTGTCACCGAGTGTGAGGTAGGGAGACCTGGCTGTTGGTGTCACCGAGTGTGAGGTAGGGAGACCTGGCTGTTGGTGTCACCGAGTGTGAGGAAGGGAGACCTGGCTGTTGGGTGTCACCAGTGTGAGGTAGGGAGACCTGGCTGTTGGTGTCACCGAGTGTGAGGAAGGGAGTCCTGGCTGTTGGTGTCACCGAGTGTGAGGTAGGGAGACCTGGCTGTTGGTGTCACTGAGTGTGAGGTAGGGAGACCTGGCTGTTGGTGTCACCAGTGTGAGGTCAGAAGATCTGGCTCTTGGGTAGGATCTGGATGTAGGTCAAGGAGGCAGGGATGTCAAAGAGCAAGTCCACCCATTCACAGTAACACATATATCCATTCACCCAGTATCTAGTGAGCATGTGTTACACTCCAGGCCTTGGGATGATTCACACTAAGCTTGGGGTCCTGGCAAACAGTCCCAGTGCCCCAAGGGCATGCAGTGTGTCAGGGGTGAAAGATATTGATTCAACAACTGCACAGACCATTATACATTCAATATGTACACTGAAATACAATATACTGGGGTAAGCTCTCTAAGGAAAATTGACAGGGTTGTGCCTTGGCTGGAGTGCATTGCCTCCAAAGCTGGGGGGGGCGGGGTCTAGTGTGACAGTGTTAAGATGTGATGACATTAAGAGTGCTCCTCTTTGTGAATAAGCTTAAGGCCCAGGATGAAAGGAAAACAATCTGTAAAAACCCTAAATCTGGGCTTTGGAGATGACTTGGATGGTTAAGGCACTTGCTGCACAAACATCGGGACCTGAGTCCAATACCCAGAACCCACATCTAAAAAATACATAAATAAAACTAGGGCAGGGTGATTTTTGCAATCCAAGTGCTGGGGAGGCAGAGATAGGCAGTTCCTGGGGCTCCCTGGCCAACCAAACTGGTGTATGGGTAAGTTCCACAGCAGTGGAAGAGTCTGCCTCAAAATCAAGCAGATGTTACCTCCAGAAGGACAATGGAGACTGTCCTAAACCTCCACACATGTGCATGCCTGCATCCCCACACGCATGTACCTACATACGCACATATGCACTTTATATGCATATTTATAGATTAAATTATCAATGACATTTAAAGGGGATCACTATAAAACAAAAAACTTCTTACTGCCACTGTGCTGTTATGCAGACAAGGAATCAGATAGGGGAGACTGGAAACCAAAAACAATCATCACAGTGGAAGAGGCGGCGAGTAAGAGTGAGTGTTCACTGGGCATGGTGGATCCCATGGCACCACAACACTTCCCAGAGAGGAAGGCAGATGGTTGCGGGACACTGCTTCACCTAGGCAAAGGTGTGTTACATTTATGTAGTTTTATTATATAAAGGTGTGTTACATTTCTTTATCTACATTTGTTTATGTTACATTTGTTTATGCTACATTTGTTTAATTATGTAAAGGTGTGTTACATTTGTTTATCTACATTTGTTTGTCTTACATTTGTTTATGCTACATTTGTTTAATTATGTAAAGGTGTGTTACATTTGTTTATCTACATTTGTTTATGCTACATTTGTTTTATTATGTAAAGATTGCTGCATTTGTTTTGCCTTGCCTGTTTGATTGGTCTAATAAAAATCTGAAGGGCTAATAGCTAGGCAGGAGAGGGAAAGGTGGGGCTGGCAGGAAGAGAGAATAAGTAAAAGAGAAGAAGAGAACATGGGAGAAAGAGAAGGACATGCCAGGCATCCACCAGTCAGACATCAGGAAAACAAAAATATATACAGAAAGAAAGAAAGGAGGGAGGGAGGGAGGGAGGGAGGGAGGTAAAAAGGCCATAAGGCAAAGCATAGATGAAGAGAAACAGATTAGAATAAGAGCCAAGATAAGGCCGAGCACTCATAACTAATAAGTCTCTATGTCATTATTTGGGAGCAGGTTGGTGGCCCCAGAGAAAAAGCCTGGTAAAGCAGATTGCAAATGGTCTTTTACTCAGCCACCTTGGAATGGGAAGGTTTCTGGTGTAGCATCTGAAGACACAGATGCTCTGTGATCAGCCACCTGGACAAGGAGCTCATCTCCACCCTAGAGGAGCACAGAGACAGTGCCATCACCCAAGGCCCAGAAGAGCTGTTTGGCCTTTGGTAACACAAAGCCACACTCTAATGGTGTGTTTCATCTTCCCCCCTCAAACTTACCTTGAACTCAGCTCATTGATGAGCCTTCCTGATCAACCTAGTCTTCTGGAGCTCTTTTAGCAGATATTGAAGCCCACTGCACTGTTCCGTTTTTGTCTTGGTTTTGCTTTCTGATTGCTTTATAGTTTTTCTGCAACAGGATTCCCTGTGGATTCCAGGCTGGCCTTGAATCCATGTCTTCCTGGCTTGTTTCCCTTCCCTCACAGAGCTGGGATTATAGGAGTATAGCATCACACCAGTTGTATTACTTTTTTATGGCTGCTGTAACAAATTTCCATAAACTTAGCAGTTTAAAACAACACATATAAATCCTCTTACCATCTCAGGAGTCTGGAACCAGTTTAATTTGGCTAACATCAAGGTGTGTGTATAGCTGGCTCCTTCTGAAGGCTGTTGGAGGAGATTTCACTTCCTTGCTTTCTCTTACATCTAAATGTAACCTATGCTCCTTGGCTTATGGGTCCCTTCCTCCATCTTTAAAGTTAACAATTGAGTATTGTTACTGCATTTTCCCACTTTGATCTCTGGCCAAAGATCCCTCATGAGTCCTTCCATTCTAGGACAATCTGGATAACCTGGGACAATTTTAGTCCTTTTGCCATATCAAGCAGAACCCACAGGACCTAGGGTTGAAGATATGGATACCTCCAAGGACCATTATTTAGGTCTCAGAGTCCCTGCCTACATACAGACAGATGAAGATGGTGGTCTGGCTTATTCTAGACTATGTCTGCAGATGCTGCTCTCTCTTCTTAAGGCATTTGGGCTGATATCAAAATGATTGAGGCAAAGGCATGCAGGAGAACTAAGAAAACAAAGTCAGCTGAGGGTGCTTCAAGGGCTATATAGATTCACATTCATGTTGATTCATGAGTCTTTTAGGGGCTATAGTAGCCCCAACACACACACACACACACACACACACACACACACACACACACACACACACACACACGAAAACAATGAAAGCTTTGGTCCCTCTCCTCCCAGGAATGCACTCCAACATGCCACCATATGTACAGTCAGATTTTCAGAGTCTTCAAGAACATGGTAGAGCTAGAGAGCTGATCCGTTGTTAAGAGTACTTACCACACAATCCTGAGGACCAGAATCCATATCCCAGCATGCACAGCACAGGCCAGATACCCTGTAAATGCCTGTAACTCAAGCTTGCCAGCTCCAAAGGATCTGGCACCTTCTTCCGGTATCCATGCTTGCACAGGCATGCAAATCCCCACATTCACATGCACATACACACACAAAAGTAAAATTCAATCTTTTCAAAAATAAAAAGAGCAAGTATGTGTGACATGAAGTCCAAGCAGAGCTGATGCAGTTGACAGGCTGTTCCACCCACGTTTGCTACGACTCTGCACCCACCTCCTACATAGACCAACCAGGACTGGCCTTGTGCTGGTTGTTGTCCTGGCCACCTGGGCTTGACAAACGCTAACCAGGGGCAGCTTCTGCTGGCAAAAGTGTTAGACAGAGGAGACCCAAACTCACAACAGGGAGATCTTGGAAAATCTGGGTCCACTTACATAATTTCTATTTTCACAAATGTACAATGAAAGTGTGTATATTTAGGTGGTTGTGGGCATTTTCTTCTCAGAGCCAGTAACATTAGATATAATCAGACACCTACCTAAGACTAATAAAAGCATTTCTCACTCTATAAGGAAAAGACAGACAACTCGATTAAAAATACAGACTAGGGCTGGAATTTTTTTTCAGTCTTCTGAGAATACAAGTTAACTCTGTGAGATCACATTAGCTCACACAAGTAGAATTAAATCTATCCTGCTATTGGCTCATTTCATTTGTCAGAATGTCTCCAAGGTTCATATATGCTGTTGGGTGTACTTTAATTTCTCCTTACAGATGAATAGTATTCCATTGCGTGCAAAGTGCTTTTCATTTGTCCGTTCATCTGCTAATGGACATGGGAACTGCTTCTCCCCCTACAGTTTGCAATGCTCCTAAGAGTGTACAAATATCTATGTGAGTCCCTGCTTCTAATTCCTAAGAACACATGCCCTGATCAAAGGTTAGGCAGATTACAAATAATAAACTGCATTATTACAATAAAACTGCATAGGTTTTATTCGAGGAATGTGGGTACTGTTTTCTGCGGAATCTGTGGCACTATACAACCCCATGTGTATGCATAAGGTAATACATGTGTATTGTCTCCCTTTTTTTGGTATTGGTGCAGGTGGCTCTGCATGGCAGGAGTGTGCAACTGGAACTCCTTACCACCTCACATCCTGGTGTCCCAGGAAGCAAACAGCAGATAGGAAGTGGGGCCAGGCCATAAATGCTCAAGGTCCTTCCCCCAGTGAACCACTTCCTTCAGTGAGGCCCCAGCTTCCTCCTAAATGTTCTACAGCCTTCCAAAATAGCAACACCAGCTGGGACCAGGTGCTCAAATAAATGACCCTTTGAAAGACATTCACATTTAAACCATGTGTACATATGCGAATGTACACATGTATATTAAACAGCTACGCTTTTACACAACTTGCAAAGTCAATATATTATGTAAAGCATTGTGATGCTTAATTCTGGTTGTCAACTGAGCTAAGGAATACCCAAGGGTAAGTGAAACAAGGCCCTTTCTGTCTGTGACAGAAATGGCTTCCAGAGATGACTGGGCTGTGCACTCTGATCTAATGAATGGACTAATTTTTGAGATGCTCATAGTATGAATTATTAGCAGTGGTCAAAAGGATGAGGTGAAACTTAGTTGGATAAAATAGGCCCTTGGGGATGTGTCCTCGGGATTACATTGCCCTGGCATCTTCCTGTGCCCTCTTGTTCCACTACCTTGTGGTGGTTTGAATAAGTGTGATCTACCCCCCCACCCCCCACCCCCCCACCCCCAACCCCTCGAAGACCTGTGTGTTTGAATGTTTGGACCACAGGAAGTGGCACTGTTAGGAGGTATTGCCTTGTTGCAAGAAGTGTGTCACTGTGGGGGCAGTGTTCAAGTTACACCCAGTGTGTCACAGTCTCCTTCTGATGCCTTCGGATCAAAATGTAAAACTCTCAGCTCCTTCTCCAGCACCACGTCTGTCTGCACGCTCTCATGCTTCCCACCATGGTGATAATGGGCTAAACCTCTGAACTGTAAGCCAGCCCCAATTTAATCTTTTCCCTTACAAGTAAGTGTTGCCATGGTCATGGTGTCCCTTCACAGCAATAAAACCCTAACTAAGACAGAAGTTGGTACCAGGGACTGGGGTATTTCTATGATGGGCATGACAATGCTTTTGTTTGGAGCAATGTGGACTTGGGACTTTGGATTAGAAAAGCAATTGAACACTTTAAGTGATACTTAATGGGCCATCCTAGTAGGAACATGGAAGACAGTGGTACTGAGGGTGATTTGCACTGTGGGAGCCTGGCTCAAGATGTTTTGGAGAAGGAGAAGGTTGGCATGTGGCCTAGAGACCAGTCTTGTGGCTGATTTTTCACTTGTCCAAAATGTCTTCCTGAGGCAAAAGAGACTTGGATTAATTCTGTTGGCAGGGGAAACCTCAAAACAGCCTAGTATTGACTTTGTCATGTGGTTAGTAGTGTTCACTCTTAGAAAATCTATAAATGAGCAAACTGAGAAAGAAAAAATACAAACTGTAGAATTGAGGAAAGGGGGGGCATTAGGAAGCCGAATGCAGCCAAAGCCTGTGTTCAAGGACATAAGCAGATTAAGAGATCGAATAAAGCATAGTAGGGGACTTTCTCCATCTTTGCTGGTCCCACTGGACCAGTTTCTCTCTGCCCACCTGGTTCCAGAGCCATTTATGAAATAACCACTCAGAGACTTAATATATATTTATAATTGTTTGGCCATTGGCTTAGGCTTCTCACTGGCTAGCTCTCTCTTAATTATTAACCCATTACTATTAATTTCTGTATCACCATGTGTCCTTGGCTTACCAGTGATGCCCAGGTCTCTTGACTCCCTGGTGGCTACATGGCATCTTCCCTTTGTCTTTCTTCTCCCAGCTTCTTTGTTTGAAATTCCTGCCTCACTAAATTCTGCCTGTCCACTGGCTGAAACAGCTTTATCCATCAACCAATGAGAAAACACATAGTCACAACATACAGAGGACATCGCCCATCAATAAAGGGAGTGGTGACTTCAGGGAAAAACCCCACCCAGCTAAGCTTCCAACTTGTGAAAAGGAATTAAAGAACAGTTTAGGTCCTGGTGTGGTGGTGCATGCCTTTAATCTCAGCACACAGATGACAGAGGCTTATAGATCTCTAGGTTTAAGAATAACCTGGTCTACAGGGCAAGTTCCAGAGTAGCCAAGCTTAGGCAGTGAAGGAAATGGTTGAAAACAGAAAGTTAGTGAAGGTTTAATTGAATGAGGGGGGCCATGTTTCAGCCCCAGCAAGCAGAAGAATTTGGCAGTCTCAGCCATATGGGTCTGGCTTTAGAGTCAAGGATACAAGAAAGGGGTTATGGAATATTCCTCTGTGAGGCCAGGTATATGTCAGTGGTGTCCCTGAATGGAGGCCCACAGAGGCCATTGCTTAGCATTGTAAAGATGAACCCTAGATTGTCTTGGAAACCCCAGGGTGTTGGAGATGCCAGACCTGTGGAATACCTGATGAGAGAGACACTAAGAGGCAGTGGAACCAGCCCCAAGAAAAGTAACTGTGTTGCAGTCAACAAAGCTGAAAGGAGCTAGAGATAGGAAGAATGTTTTGATGTCAGACATGGAAATGCAGAGTTTGGAGTTTGCCCAGCTGGTTTTTCAGTCTTACTTTGGTCCAGTGTTTCCTCACTATGCTCCCTTCCCTACATTTTGGAATGGTAATGCATATATCGTGCCATTGTATGTTGAAAGTATGTGATCTGCTTTTTTATTTTGATTTTACAGGAGATTACAGTTAAGAGATTATGTGAGTCTCAGAAGAGACATTGAACTTTGGGCTTTTAAATAAGTTTCAGACCGTTACAGACTATGAGGACTTTTGAAGTTGAGCTGAATGCATTTCAGCTTTATTATGGAGGCCAAGGAGTGGGATGTGGTGTTTGGAATAGGAATGGCTGCCATAGACTTTTATGTTTGAATGCTCGGCCCACAGTGAGTGGCACTATTAGGGGCTGTGGCCTTGTGGGAAGAAGTGTGTCACTGTGGGGGCAAGCTTTAGGTTTTCTATGCTCAAGCTACATAAATTATATAAACTCAATCCATATAAAGAACTGGAACTCAGATGCTTCTGCTTTCTGTGGATCAAGATGTAGAACCCTCAGCTCCCCCAGCACCACGTCTGCCTGCAGCCACCAAAAAGATAATGGTTAACCCTCTGAAAGTGTAAGCCAGCCCACACCTCGGTCATGGTCTCTCTTCACAGCATTAGAAAACCTAACTAAAACATTCCTATCCACCAGGAAATGAGTATCACCTCCATCATAGTATTCTGCCCAAGTACATGGGGCCCAGTGACCAGGAACTGAATCCTCTGAAACTGGGAATAGAAATAAATATTCTAGGCATTAAGTGATTTATTTGGGGGATGTGATCATAGCAATCAGAAAAAGTAAAAAAAAAAAATATGTGGTGTGTGGTGTGTGTGTGTGTGTGTGTGTGTGTGTGTGTGTGTGTGTGTGTTTGTGTGTATGTGTGTTTGTGTGTGTGTGTTTGTGTGTGTGTGTGTGTGTGTAGGCCACAGGTCAACATCAGATATCTTCTTCAATTGCTTTCCATGTTACTTTTATTGTTGTTTTGAGAAAAGGTCCCCCTATGTAGTTCTAGTTGGCTTAGAACTTACAATGTAGACCAGGCTGGCCTCAAACTCACAGAGATCCTCCTGCCCCTCCATCTAATTTTTTTGTTACAGGGTCCTACTGATTCAGCAAGATTGGCTGGCCAGCAAGCTTTGGGGATCGTCCTGTCTCTGCCTCCACAACACTGGGATGACAGGTACATATGACCATACCTGGTTCTTTACATGTTACAGGGAATCTAACCCAAGTCCTCATGTTTGCACATCAGGCACTCCACTGGCTGAGACATCTCCCCAGCCCCTTTAATTTCCTATGATGCAATTTCAAACTGACAATCATATCCTTTAATGCTTAAAAGTGTTTAAATTTAATGTATTCCAATTTATCAATTTTCCCTGTTGCCTTGGCTTTTGCTATTATAATCAACAAAGTAACTGTCAAACTTAATGCTATAAGTTTGTTTCCCTACTGTTTCCTGCTAAGAGTTTTGCTTTAGCTCTTAAATGTGGGGCGTTTGCCCATAATGAGGTCATTTTTTGATCCAGCACAAAGAACGAGTCTGGCTGCATTACTCTGCGTGCAGGTGTCTAGTATTCCCACATTGTTTTAGAGCGTGTCTATGGGATGCTGCTGAGTCACTGGGAAGCACCTCTGACTACAGGAACCTGGGAACAGGCACTTTCCACTGCCCTGCCACTTTGTCACAGCCTTTCAACCTCAACCGTATTCGAGGATTTCTTTCTTGACTCTCTGCTCTAGTCTATTTTGCTCTCTGTCTGTCAGAAGCACCATCTTTTAAAAGAAAAAAGGAATGCATAATTTATTTTAGGTGAGTATTGCATTAATAACAAATCTAATAAGTATTAGATTTTGCACAGTAAACTCTATAGACAAATCTCACTTAAGAAGGTCAAATTCCACACAGAGGGATACTCCCTGAGCCAAGACACATGGGGGTGGGCCTAGGCCCTATCCCAAAGGATAAGATAGACTCTGATGACACCCTATGGTGATGGAAGGCCTCACCATCCTGGGGGAGCAGAAAGGATATGTGATAAGTAGGGTTTTAGTTGAGGAAGGGAGGGAGAAGGGAACTGGGATTGTCATATAAAACAATCTTGTTTCTAATTCAAATTTAAAAAATCTGGAAAAAAATGTCAATACAAAATCCCTAAATAAAACATTATGGAAGAAACTGCAACAGTGCATTAAAACACTAATATACCATGTGACTAAAGCTCATTCTAAAATGTCAGAGATAGATATTGAAACGTTAGGATGTCTAATAGTTTGTTCATAGTTATTATCATAGGGGAAAAGTCATACCAAACCCTTAGAGCAGAAGCACCATTTTTAAGAGCTTCAAAGTAGGAAGTACCCGAATGTCGACTGGCAGCGCCGCTGTGGAATGTTGCATAGCATTGAGAGTAAACAATGTGCCACCAATAACGTCATGGGCGAGCCTTGCAAGCAAGTGTTAGAAAATGACACCAAAAAGGAAAAAAAATAGAACACTAGTTTTGTGATGTCCTTTCCCTAAAATATAAAAATAGGACAATTTAATTTAAGCTTGAAGGAGTCAGAACACAGAAGGGAAACAACCACATGGAGAAGGCGGTGGGAGAGGGGGCAAGCCTGCTCCGTATCTTAATCTGGCTGTTGCTTTCCCAGGAGTGTTTATTTAGTAAAGTCCATCAAACTAGACATTTGACATTTGTGTGTTTTTCTACAAGCTCTTAGGTAGCAACAAAATGCTTTTAAACCCCGATAATCTGATCCATATAAAGCCTTGGAAACAGTACATTGCAGGGACCACGGTGAGAGTCTGCAGGTTGTCATGATCCGCTGACATGTCAGGGAGTTCAGCCAATCACAGCTCAGCAGTGTCCAGGCTCTACCAATCATAACAGCAAAGTGGTTGTCAGCTGAAAATAGCTCACTAAGTTCCCCGCAGTATCTACTACACAAGGCATGTTCTGAGTCTATAAAGCTGATACAAACCAAGGGCATTACCCATGGCCAGCATCTAATAATAAAATAATAAGGTTATACCTGTTGCTAATATGTCTATGACTGGGAGACAGCTCGACAAGCGCAGACAATCAAATCAAGAGATACAATAAGTTAATCCTGGGAGACTCTGGAAGAATGAAATTTGGCCTCATCTATGACGGTCACCAGCAGCCACATGAGTCCTTACAAAGCATTTCTGGCTTCAGGGAGCCTCGGGAAACATACCTTCCCACTGCTGTCACCTTGGACTGTTTCTCGTGGGTCATGATGCCTTGGCTGGCCTCACGACTTTTAAACAATTCTGTCTGACACTTGAGAGCAGTGACCATGAGTTGCCCTGCCCTGCACCATCTCTTGTGCAGCTACGGAGTGACCCCAAACTGTAGGTCCTTTTCATATCTTATTCTAAAGGTGAGCAACCCCAGACTTAAAACGTGATATCATCCTGTGAGTACTGTACAAGTGACAAATCTGGAATTCAAAATTAGGCTTTGTCTCCAGGCTGATCAGGTGACAATTGCCTATAACTCCAGCACTGAGGAAATAGAGGCAGGAGAATTGCCTCAAGTCTGAGCCTAGCCTCATCTACATAGTGAGTTCCAGGCCAGTCTGAGCTACAAAGTGGAACCATGCCTCAAAAAGCAAAATGAAAACACAACTGACTCTGTGAGTTAACGTCTCTTTAATAGTTTCACTGGTACCTTGGTGTGCTACTCAGAATCCTCCAGAGGAATAGGATCAACAAGATGAGTGTATCTAGGAGGAAATTTATCATAGGGACTGACTCAGGAGTGTGTGGAGGGTAAGAAGTCCCATGATCTCCCTTCTGTTAGCTGAGGACCAAATATGGGATAATCCTGTCCAGGCCCAAAGGCCTCAAATGAAGGAGTGTTGACACCCAAATCAGAAGAGGACAGGTGGCCCCAGTCCAGTTGGAGGGAGGATATCTGCCAACTTAGAACTCCTGGTTCTGTCCCAGCCTTCAGTGTCCATCACACTAGTGAAGGCAGGTCATCTTCACCAAACCACTGATACAAATGCCATTCTCTCCCCAAAACACTCTCACGGGCACACCCAGAATTGGTGCTTTGCCAGCTATCTTGGCATCTCCTAGCTAAGCCACGTTGGTATACAAAATTAAATCTCCCAACTTGTTCCCAGCCACAAAGACCTTGGGGATTCTGCTGCAGAAGTAAGGCCCCAAAGACAAAAGTGTCCTAGGTCACTAAGCATATGGAAGGCGGCTCTAGAACCCAGCAACCATTGGCTCATCTCTCGGTCTCACTCCTCTATGCAGGGATCATGGCCTTTGCATCTCTGACCCTCAACACAGGGTCAGGACTCAGAGTGTAGCACCAGTGCACGGGTGTCATGTAAGCGCCTGCAGACAGAGGGAGAAAGAGGATGAAAAGTGGGGCCCTTGATAGGAGACCATGCAGCCATCCAGGAGCTATCACTGTTGTCCAAAGTCAGCAAAACTGGGAAGTTACAATCTCCTCATCCAAATGTAGGAAGATGGAAACTGGGCTTAAAAGTGGCTTGATGGAACTCAGATGTCTTTATTTCAAATTTTGAAATTTTGTTCATCACGGGTTTTTCGACTCCATTGACTGAAATATTTTTTTATGTCAGTGGCCACACAGAGCATACCTTTACATTCGCCTCTTGAACAAATACTGTGCTTGCCTCTCCTAGTTGACAGCTGTACAGCCTCCACATTTGGAGCAAAAGTTACACTCAGAAATGAAACCCTGAGTACAAGCAACATCCCCTTAGCTCAGAACAGGGACAGTCCATGACCAGAACTCTGGGCTTTGACATCCCCAAGCACATTTGTTGGTAGCCCCTCACCAGACTTAAACAATATTTCAGTGCTTAATTAAATTTCAAGAACACCTGTTTCATCAGCTTATAAATTCCAACTGAATTTTAAGCGGATGCTGTTTGGCATGCAGAGTTTTTGTTTTCTAGGCTGTAACCACAGCAACACTTACCCTGCATAGCTATCATCCCTACACACACACACACACACACACACACACACACACACACACACCAACTCTCTGCCACTCAAGGATGTAACATGAGAGTGTATCATGTTGTTCTTTTTACTTTTTACTTTTCTTGGAAGGTTACATAAAGTTTGGACATTTGTTGAACAGATCACAGTGTGATAAATTGAACTTCCTTCACTGCCTAACACCTAGGAACTGAAAGAGCTAACCCTACTCAAGAGTCCCTAGCTCATATGTCACACCTGAAGCTGGAGCTCTGCAAGTATCTACCCCATGAGCCCCAGTCCCCCATCTGTGAGCCATGAGTGGCTGTCAAGCCTTAGCACCACTGTGACGATTAAACCTCATAGCTAGGGATAGTGAATCAGACTAGGAGCCAGGCTTCCAGGGCTCTAAAACCTGCCTGCCACCCCAACTTCAGGCTCCGGGGCCCTAAATGACCCCGTTAGAGATACTTGGACATATACGGCTCTCTTGCCTCATGCACCAGGTCCCCTAGGATGCCTTCTCATCCAGCATTAGGACATCCTTGAGCAAATGACCTCTACCAAGCCTTCTCTGACCTCTGACCTCCCACCTTCTGCACTTCTGTCTTGTTTTTCCACCCACATGGTGTGATAGACCCAAAGGTGAGCCTTCCTTGGCCATCCTTTTGTGGATAGAGACAGTGGATCACCCCATAACCCTCGTTGAAAACAAACCAGCCAGCTCTAGCTGTTGCTGGTGCTCACCCGTTCACCCTTCCCCAAACACCTTTCCCACACTTTGTGTGGGAGCCTTGAGAGGAAGCAGAGGAAAGCAGATACAGAATTTGACCCAGGGTCCAGTGAAGAAGAGGACACTAAACCGGTTACTAAAGAAATAACTACTCAGTTGTAACCTGTGAACATTACAATAAAAGAGCTGCCAGGAGCTGGGTGTTAATGCCGAATGCCTTTAAGCCCAGCACTCGGGAGGCAGAGGCAGGCAGGTCTGTATGAGTTCAAGGCCAGTCTGGTCTACAGAGTGAGTTCCAGGACAGCCTCCAAAGCCACAGAGAAACCCTGTCTCAAAAAACAAAAACAAACAAGCAAGCAAGCAAAAAGGCCACCAGGGGGTTAACAAGGATCTAGCTGCTCAGCATAAGCCAGGTGTGGTGCTGCATACCTTTAATCAAAGCACTCAGGAGGCAGAGACATGAGGAATAGAGGAGCAAAGTCAAACTCAGCTACTTAGTAAGTCTGAGGCCAGCCTGGGCTACATTAAGCCAAGTCTCTAAAACAACAACACCAAAAAAGAAACAAACATCTAAGGACTCTCCTTCTGTCTAACGGTCTCTTTACTTAGCCTACCTGAAGCTACTGCCTTGAAGCACAAAATCCTCTTTTACATCAAGGAAGGATAAACAGGCCACCTAATTTTGCTTCTCCTGGCAAAATCATGGCTTGTTGCATGATCCAGAAGTTCCTGAGTCCAGGATTCGATTCTTGTTTTGGCACTTTCCTAGGCTTGCCTGTTGAGCCAGGGAGGGAACAACTCATTTAGAAATCTAGTTAGGCCTCCAGAATACAGGAGCTCTTAGATTCTCTTTGACAAAGGGAAACAGTGATGAAGTTTTAGAATTCACAAAACTAAGATTATTGTGAAAAATAAGATCCTATAAGGAGAAAGTTCCAGGCCTGATTCTAGGGTCCCTTATAACAGGTATCTTGGGAATTTCAAGATCTGAATCTGGAAGGAATTATCCCAGTGTTTGTGGGGGATTGTGGTATTTCATTTTTTTATTCCAATCAGAGTGCTCTGAAGTGTCCTAGGGTAAGCTGGCAACCCCCCTCTGCCTTTCTCAGGCTGGCAGACAGCTCTCTTCCTCTCACCTTCCATCCTGTGTGATCTGCTGTCTACTTGCTCATTCTAGCTGCTTTTCTTGGGACTGTAGCTGCTTTGTGCCAACTGGCCTTGGCTGACCCTCCTCTCACAGGCCAGCCCTGCTGGTTCTAAAGAGGACTCACTTCCCTGTCAGCCCTGTGGTGAAGCCATCAGAAAACCACATGTAAATCCTTCCACCTTCCATCTACTAGGAAGCTGAGACCTAAGGACAACCAGCTAAAGCCTGACCCTGCTCACCCTGCTGATCCTTGGACTCCAGAAAGGTTTCCTGGACCCATTCTACCCGCCGCTCCATGCTTTGTCTTGGAACTTGGACACTGCATCTGTTCATTAGTAAGACACAGGACAAGCTCCTGGGCTGGCCAAACTCCTGGGCATGGCTGTGGTTGCCACGGAGGGAACGTGCTTTGAAATCACATAAGGTTATGTTCCAGTCCCCACAACCAACCAGTTGAACTTCACCTTGTCCATCTGTAAATCCAGGCCCCATAGCAACAGAAAGTACAGAAGGAGAATCCTTATTTGACACATTGAGGGTGTGGTAATAATACTCATCGTATGCACCGAGACACCCAGATTTGGTGGCCATCCTGTCGACCTGTCCAATTGAAACAAACTGAGTGAGGGGTTAGTATCTGCCAAATGCCTGAATTTCTGCCAAAATCTTTTAAAAGTCTCAATAAGTGTTGGGTTCTCTTCCCTCTGAAATGCACACCAGTCCTTTCCCCACTAATAAGTTGTATCCCACCGTGGCTGCCTATTTCATGCCCTGGCAAACGCATCCTAGATCATTCTCCTTGTATCTCTGTTAACGATCCATACATCAGACACTAAAAGGGCAACGCAATCAAGGCTGACATCTGAGAGATCCCCACACCCTGACTCTCTGTGGGGCGACAATGGCCTGAGTCTCTGTGGGATTACCATGACCTGATTCTCTGCAGGGTCCCCAGAGCACTAAGTTCATATTGAAGACATCTCTTGGCAGTTGTGACTATCTGATGTTATAATTAAGAAGTGAAGATGTTTACCTCACAGAAGCCAAAATTTCTGGCAAGAACTTACACCTTGTCTATTAGGAGAAATGAGTGGATCTAAATATGACTTGGCACTTGTGTGGAGGCTTGCTTTAGATTGTCGCCAACTACACAAGAAGGTCCATTTTCTAAGACTGTTTATCAGACTTACCTGTATTTGCTAACCTGTCATTTGCATATGCTGTGTACTATTTAAAAAAAAAATGATGCCTCTGCCTTGTAACTCAATTTTCCCGTTGCTTGCCCAAGGGCTATGCATTAACACAGCAAAGGATTGCAAGCATGTGTCAGCAAACACTTAGAGGCGGAAGTGACTATATACATTCCAGTCTCCTTAATCAGTACCCACCTGAAGAAGCAGACATGGTGGGGAAACATTTCAAACTTGCAGAGGCTCAACTTGGTGAGCCTCCCCTGCTTCTAATAAAACGCTCACCAAACTGCCCCAGCAGTCTGCTTCCCAGTGACAAGATGCGGGTCCCTCAGTGTGTACAGGCACTGACCACACTGTCCCTTTTCAAATCCCTACTTTTCTCTGCTTGGCACCAGAATAAGCCAGTCAGTGATAGCTTCTGGGCTCTGGGGAGAATAGGAGGACTCGTTTCAAAGAAATCAAAAAGGCCTCTAGTCAAGTCCATGTGTCTTAAGTCCCCAAATACTTCTTCTCACACCTTTAGGTTCAGGAAAACTTAAATATTTAAAACAGAAGACAAACAACTACTGAGCCAAAATGGATTGGTAGCATGTATATTCAAATAACTGGTCCAGTAGCGTAATCACCTCTTTTGTATCCTGTTAAGCTAACCCAGGATGTAGCCATTTAAGTAATAGTTACAAAATAACAATATTAAGAACCTTTCTGTGGTCAAAACTCTTTGAAAAGGCTCCCCCTGTGTGTGGTATTCAATTTAATTGGGTGATGGCCATAGCATTTAATCTCGCTCTGAAGATGAAAACATGAGACTTGGATATGCCCACAGTTGCCTTATTACAAAATGATGGATCTGGGAACTTAGCTTACATTTGAGAGCCAGCATCTCAACAGCGCATGCAAGACATGGAGCACAGTTCCTCCTGGGCCTGCTGCTCTAAGAGGGTAAAACCAGAGTGAGGCTTCCTCAGGTGAAGAGATTGCCCTTCACTCACTGCATTCTAAGCCCTACCTTGCTCATCCTGCATTCATCCGTGTTGAGCCCCTGCAAGACTCTAAGGCAGGAAGTCCTCTCCCTATTTTGTCTCTAAGCCGCTGACACTTGGAGAGGTTAAATTCCCATGTCAACTCGTTAGGAAGCAACAGAGCTACAACATAAGCCCACACTGTGCCTCCTCCACAGACCATAACTTCTACCTCCACCCAATCCACCTGCTTAGCAGATAAGGCATTTCTGCTCACAAGTTTGGAAGAATGATCACAGTGCTAAACATCCTTTTGCAGGTTTCCAGAATAATCTTTATCTCCCCAAGTGGCAGCTGGCCCTCAGCAAGCAGCGCTGGCTCAATACATAGACCATGGTGCTGAAATGTTCAAGATGACATTAATGGCAAATGTTCCTGGAGTTACAAAACTTTGCGCCAGAATTGTGGTGGAATGTGGAGGATTTTGTGCAAGCCTGGGCCTCCCTCCAGCTCCTCCTAGGGTTTCTCTTCACGCTTCTTCATGTATGGGTTGTTGGCTTTTAGAAAAGGGTTAAGAGAACTCTGTAGGATGCTGTGATGTCAGTTGCCTTAGCAACTAACAGGCATGTGCCTTACACCCCTTTCCTCTCCCCCACCACCGGGCACCACAGATGTGAAACCCTTCTCTCTGCTTTTTCCTGTTCAGATGTTTTTTGTTTGTTTTGTTTTTTATCTTTTTTGTTGTCTTTTGAGACTATATCTCTCTCTGCATCCAAGGTTGGCCCCGACTCTCTGCTTTTTCTGTTCAGATATTTTTGTTTGTCTTGTTTTGTTTTTTGTCTTTTGTTGTCTTTTGAGACTATCTATATATCTCTCTCTGAATCCAAGGCTGGCCCTGTAACTTGCAATCCCTTTGCAATAACTCCTTGGTGCTAGGATTGCACGAACAGTTCCCTATACCCACCCAGATTCCAGTGCCCAGGAAAGCTTGGGATCCAAGGTGGGGCCCAAGAAAATGCTGTGGAAAGACCTGGGCTACCTTCTTAAGAACAGCTGCTCTACTGTAAGACTACATTCATTTGTCTGACCAGGAAGTATCTACTCTCTGTTTAGAAGACAGTGGCAAGATAAAGTTGACCATGCCTACTTTCTCTCTTATGCACTCGCCACTGCAAATATTCAAGTGGCACCACTGAACACCTTTGACTTCCTGCTGACTCTGTGAGAAAATTAGTTTGCCATTCCCCATTCCTGGGTTTCTCGTGCCCACCTAAATAATACTTTCCCCATTCCCAGGCCAAGGGGAAAATGTTCTGATTGAGCCTGGGAGACAAAATGACACAGTTTTGAAAATTTTTTTCCTTTGGGGTAGCTTTAAAATATCTGGGATCTATGCTGAGTTGTGCACAGTCAGCAGTTTTCTCCAATAAGGCACATTGCCTTTTCATGCTGGCTAGGACAATAGTCTGATTTTCCCCCGCCCCATCCCCACCTCCCTTAAACATCTCCAGAAGAGGGAGCCTGACTTTCCCCAAAGCAGAGCAGAAAACAAATAAGAAAAACCTGGCTACTGCACAGAGAGCTCAGCATAGCTTCCCAGGGACAGGAGAAGTGGAGAGCGCACCTCACTGATTTTCCCTCATTTCCCTTCCTTAAGTTCTCCAGACAGTGCAAGTCCTGAGAGGGCTCTAGGGAGGGAATGTGAGGCATTTGCTTGGAATACCTCATCAGCACCTCACAACTATGCCACAAGGAAGCTCAGTGAGGTGCTGGGTGGAGCTGACACACACTCTGCAGGTGTGGGGAGGAAGGGCTCTGCCAGTGGTGGAACAAGCCACGAGCTACATCAAGGCTCAGCCTTCAAGACTGTTGAAGCCCTAAGCAGATAACAGCAGTGTGGGACTACGTTCTAGTAAGAGGAACCACAAAGATGAGAATGAGGACATCGTGCCCCAGGATGCTTTGTGCAAACCCCAAACCACTGACCCAGAACACTGGGTTGCCTTCCCTGGAACCTGACTCCATTCTGAAAGACCAAGAATGAAGCCTCTATTGTAAAAGTGGCCGTGCTTCAATGCTTCACTTCACCACCCACTCCTCCCTGCGTCTGTCCTCCCATCAAAGAGCCCAAACCGGTGAATAAAGCCTGGAGGTATTTCACAGCCAAGGGGGCTGTTGCTCCAGGAGACAGAAAACCCTGGAGCTGTCCTTGGTGCTAAGTCAACAGCTGCTGTACCCCCAGGCTCCTGGGAGCTTTCCCACTTTTCTGCCTGTGCCTCTGCCCAGACCTCAGAAACACTGCTCTTCCAATTCCAGAATCCCAGCTGTGCCTTTAACACCACTCTCAATCCCAGAATGCCCTGTAACCCCTCCCACAGCCTGCATGAACTAAACTCCATCTCTTGATTACAGACCCGCCTCCGTCCAGTCACTGAATGCAATGTGGACACATCTTCTCTTCGTTCTGAAAGAAATGAGAGGTAACTGAAGGACTTAAAACACAGAAGTAATCACACTTTGGGCCACTAGAAATGTGTGCTGTGCTCAGTGGAAAGAATGTAGGGGAGATGGCAAGAGGCCAGTGTAGACTGTAACAGACAAAGAGAGGAGAGTGAAAGATACAACGGCACCTTCAAGAAACACTTAGGCACTGGAAAAAGGAAGATGTGAACAGAGAAGATGTGGTTTGGTGTGGAGAGCAAATGATCAGATTTCAAAATAAACAGTTTTCCTGGTGGAACTATTGGTAGGATGTTAGTGTTGGATATGGAACTGGGCACACCAGATCATCAACAAAACTTAAGAGGAAAGGTATCAAACGTAATTGTGTACGTGGAGGCTTCAGGCAATGTGTTATCTGACATAAGCAGTGTGATCACAGGCCTGTGGCTCAGAGGCAGTACTCCAACTTAAAAGGGATCCAGGAAAAGAATTTCCAGTGATCCCAGCATTGGGAACGTGTGTCTCCAGTGCAATTAACAACTAATAGGAAAATGAGAAATATGCATAGAAGACTGCACCAGGAAAAGCCAAAAGGAGAGAATATTCTAAAGAGTGACCCACAGTACCGTATGATCATGCAAGAATAGGCTTAAAGTGTATCCATGGAGCCTAATGGCCAACAGACCTCAGATACCCTGTCCCCAACTGGCTTTTCACTTCACGGGACAGCTGAGAGGGGAGTAATTGGAGTGGTTGAGGAGAAACTAGGAGGTGAGGTGCTGGAAGACTGAACAGACACAATCTTTTCACACGTTGGCTGTGAAGAGGAAGAAAAAGCCAGAGGAGTGGGCCGGGGACACTGTGGAGAGTTTTATTTTTGTTGTGAAGATAGAAATACTCAAATATATTTAGAGGCTGAGTGCATTGAGCCAGTCGAGAAGATGGTAGAGATGAGACAGGAGGCGACTGGCAACCAGAAAGTCTGAGGAGGCTGGAGCAGAGCTGAAGTTTGGGGCACAAAGAGCTCCTCCCTGCAGAGAAGGGCGCAGAGGCCAGAACACCGAGAATGTGCCCATGCACTGAGTGCTGAGAAGTTTGGGAGATCTTGCCAAAACTGCCCTAGACACCAACGATAACACACACTGGCACCACTGTTTCACCATCCAAAATAACAAGATTTGTTCCATGAGGAAAACTGGAACATGTTGGTAGGTGCTAGGAGGAAACAGGTTTTTAACTCAAGAAAGGAAGAAAACTTTTATACAGCTGGAGTTGTCCAGAACCTGATGAATGCCACTGAGACCTGCCAGGGCTAGTGTTCAAGCTGAGAATAGTCAGAGACTCCCCAGCCTCACAGGTGACTCTTACACCACAAAGAAGTCTGACATAGAGTTCCTAAAGATCTCCACAGCCAGCGTGTTCTAGGATCTTTATCACCCAGAATCCCCAGATCTGTTCCTCTCACACTCCCACCAGGATGCCTTCCCGCCTCCCTCCAACACACACCCAACTCCTCCTTGGCAGAATATGTGTTCCATGTCTTCCTTTCTTTCTCTTACCATGCTTCTTGCCCTTCTGTGTTTATTACCACAGATACCTTAGGGCCACCTTCATGAAGTTGTCCCTGGATGCTCTAGATTTCTGTAACCCTCATCTTTCCATTCCTAGCTCACACCTGACTTAGACATAGGATGTACAGTCTCTCATTTACTACCAAGGCAATCTGCCTTTATTTCCCCATGCAGACTGACCAGCAACAAGGATGCTTTCTTTCTTTTTTTTTCTTGTTCTTACCCCAGGATTGTGTCATTGATTAATGAGCCTAAAGCCATCGGGTATTCCCAAACTAAGTTTCTCATGCTCTCACTCTCCGAATGTTCCATCCTGGTAGAGATGGGAAGTGCCCTTTTCAGCAAACCCAAGAGCCATCCTCATGCCATTGGCTTTCCTAAATTATTGCTAACCAGATTATCCTCCTACAGAACACAGAATCCTCCAAGGAGGCCCGGATGGATAGATGCTGGCACAGGCCTTTGGCTAATTGCTCCCATCCTCTTCCGTCACAAGTAAAGAATTATCCCTCCCAAGCAGTGTAGTCCTGGAGAAATGTTAGTAGTGACTCACACAGGAGAGGGGTGGGAGACTAGCAAGGAATAGGGAGGGAAAAAAGAAAGTACACACACTACTTACGAAGCCAGAGTAAGAAGAATTAGATAATTATACAGCTAAAGCAATTAAATAACCTCACAATGGTAGGAGGACATGTAAGCAGAGCCCACAATACTACTTTGTAGGCCAAGAGAAAAGCAAGCTCAGACACTGTGGTGGACAACCTTGCTTCCATCTGTCGAATACACCTTTTTCATTTTCTCCTCCTAATAGGACCCGTCTTTTTCATGAGAAATGCATTTGCAATAGGAATCTGCTCTGGTTGAGCCCTGCATAGAATATGCTAACCCTCAGCATGACTTCTTAAATCCAAGAGAGGATAACAGCCAGCTGGGTATATGATTTGCCATGCGTCAATATGACTGAATCTGGGAGAGGAACAACACCCAACACAGTTGATCCTAATTTAGTCTGGGAGCCAGGAGATGCAGTAAGAAGTCAGCCTCTCTCCCTTTTGGATTATGAATTTGGACATGCTGCCTTGGCCCTCTCAGAGGCCATCTTTTCTTCCAAATGAAAAATGTCTACAGGAGAACAAAGGTAGCATGCTAAGGGGAGCAGAGCCAAGAGGTAGAGACAGCGGAGTGTTGATGAGTCACGTGAGTGCTGGGTTCACCACTCCTGAAGCCTGGAAACTCAGTACTTAGAAAAGACAACCTTGCCCCTTCTTTCTGAAATTAGAGTGGATTCCTGGAGTTTTGATTTGTCTTGTTTATGTAAAGTGGAAAGTTACTTGATGGAGCTGCTGAGCTAATGCTGATATTCATTGGGAATGAATGCAGGCATGAGAGACAGACCTGTAAGCCAGAATTGTCACACTTCCTGAAGCACCAATTCAACAGGACTCTCACCCACCCACCCCCATAATAAAAACAGCCCAAATTATACTTAAGCAAGGGAGGAGGCTCCAGTGTAGAACGAGAAATAAGAAAGAGGCTCTGATAGGAATTCTGGACAAGAAATGCCAGGTTTCCCCTGACATAAAATCTAGGTTTCAAGGTGGCGGCAGACAGGCACCATTCTGCAAGAAACTCAGCACCAACTTCAGTGCACTTTGACCCTGACTCTGAAGACCTCCTTGGCATCCTCATTCAATCCCAGAATTGGATTCCCAAGTCCCCACTTGGAACTCTGTGATGGCCAACATGGTCAACTGACAACATCTAGAAGGCAAAACTGAGTGTGTCCATGAAAGAATTTCTACATTAGATCATTTTAAGTGGGAAGTCTCACTGCAAACATACGTAGCTAGCATTCCATGGCCGTGGACCTAGACTGAGCACCAGCATCCATCCTGCTCCCCGCTTCATTCTCTGACTGTGGACACAGTGTGATCTGCAGCCTCGTACTCCTGCTGCCCGGACTTATGTTGAGCTGCACACAGACTGTGAGCCAAATTCAACTTTTCCCTTCTTGAGTTGCTTTTTGTGAGGTATGTAGTGACAGTAACAAGGAAAGTGACTAATACAAATCCTGATTGCCATGTTGAGATCCCCAACTGCCTTCTGAAAGTAAGGATTGGAGTACAGAGCCCTGGGTATCGCCAGGTTCCTCTCCCCGTGGCCTCCAAAAGCATTGTCCTCCACTATCTTGCAGGAAGAATGCCAGTAAGGAGGCATTCACAACTCTCTGGAGGGCAGAGAAGCAAGCTATTAATCAGGGAGAAAAAAATCTATACCTTCAAGGTGATTTATGAAGACAGTCCACCTCCCTGGGTTAGGCATTTGCACCGACTCTCACTCCAGCAGGGATGCTCTGGGCAGAGCTGGCATCCATGCAAAACTGAACTCTCACAGTAAATTCCCTTATGCACTCTCCATCGGAAATCCTTGAAGGGCTGGAGATGGAGCACATTTCATCCCCTGGTGTCAGCAGAGGCAAGTGCCAATGCATTGTGGGAGTTTCTGGAAGAGTCAGCAGTTACGGTATGAGAGAAGGGCAAGACTATCTTGCTGATCTCTGGGGTTTCACTAGTGACTTCGCATTCTCTCTCAAACCCACAAACTAGAGACAACGTAGGAATTCTTGGCCCTGGCTCCCTGCTTGAGTCATCAGGGTCATCCTAAATGGGTTTGATGTCCAAGTCCTGCCTACACCAAGAAAAAGAAAATCAGTTAAAGCATCCCAGGCAGAAGTGAGAGCTACTGGACCAAGAAAGCAGCATCCTGCCATCCTGCATACACTTCCTGTCAGTTCTGAAGAGCCCCAGGCAGGTGCAGAGGGAGCAGGCAAGGCAAGAAGGCTCCCCTTTTCAGAGCTTCCTCTGCTCCCACCAGACTCCTGGATTAAGCTGGACTCACCAAAGGCTGAGGACCCCAGGGTTTGAACAGAAAAACAGCAGTAAAAGCAGGCAGGACCCCAGTTCTTTAGGGACCATCTGGGATCCTTCTTCAACTCAATGGCCACACAGTAAGCACCCAAGGAGGGATCTGGATGGAAAGAGACACTGGAAGAGTAGAGAATGGGGTTGAAACTCAATGTCCCTGCTCCTGGTCACAGTGATTGGGTAGGACCTCAGATTAGCCCATCTTAACTGCTGTTGAACTACAAAGAAATGGTCTTCCATATACAGAGAGAATCAAGCTTCTGAGAGAAAGAGGTAAACAGATACGCCAGGATGGAGCAGATACCCCAGGGTGTGGAGCAGGAACAGGCCACAGAGAGGGGCATTCTTGCTAACTTTTAAATTCTTACTCTAGCTGTGGGCGTGGCTGCCTTGGGCTCCTTGATGCTCCTTCAATGACTTGAAAAAGTATATGTTTCTCCACTAAAATGGACACATGAGAAAGATGTCACCTCTGCCAACTGAACTCACTCTTTATCTGTCCTCACCATGGGAACCATGGAGCTTGGTGGAGATAATATTGCTGCAGAATCCAGATCAGGTCTGACTTTAGACAGGTTCTCTTCACACCTGTGATTCAGTTTTCTTATCTGAAACTGGACCTGGGCAGTAAGGAGTTAATGCATTTCATAATTTCCAAGTGCTATCAGGCATATCAGCTCTTATATAAACTGAAAACAATCATAATTTAAGTTTCTCTGGCACCACATCTTACCTGTCTACTTCTAGTCCCCAAAAGGAGAGCACATCGCCCCACAGTCCAGTAGGTGAATGTACTGACTTACAAGTTGGTATGTGAAGTTTAGTATTTAACTCGATGTTCAACATTAAACACACAAAGGGCTCAGTGTCCACAAGAGAGTTGCACAAGTCATGAGCCTGGCCTTCAAGAACCTGCCTCACAATTGGAAAGATCAAATAGGCACAAGAGAAAAGTACCTTAAAGGATGAGTATCCAGGGTGGTTGGAGGTGACAAGTCCATGAAGACTGGAAGTGCTCACAGGAGACACCACATCCATGGAACCTTTGAGAAGAGCTGAGATTTAAGTTCCATTTCGAAATGCAACCATGGTGTCCCATGGTACTCTACACCAATCCTCTTGAGGGAGACTTTCAAAACTAGAGTATTAATTACCACTCAAAGGCAACTGCCATGGTATAAGATTTTAGGGCCTTTTAAAAATTGTATTTATGTGTGTGGTATATGCATGTATGTGTCTGTGGTGTGTGTGTGTGTGTGTGTGTGTGTGTGTGTGTGTGTGTGTAGCATTATGTGTGTGTGTGTGTGGTATGTGTGTGTGTTCATGTATGTGTTCATGTGTGTGCTCGTGTGTGTGTGTGTGTGTGTGTGTGTGTGTGTGTGTGTGTGTGTGTGTGTGAAGACTACCAGTCAATGTCCTTAATCACTCTTTACCTTATTTTTTGAGACAGGGTCTCTCCCTGAACCTGGGGCTCACTGATTTGGCTAGGTTGGCTTGCCAGAGAACCTGAGGGATCCAGCTGACTCTGCCTAGCGAGCACTGAAGCTACAGATGTGCCCCACATCATCCGTTGTCTCCCTAGTTCTGGGGATCTGAACGTGGACCCCATGCTTGCACAGTAGGCACTCTACCCATTGAGCCATCGTTCCATCCCCATGGTGCAAAATCTCTCATGATCACATTTCCCCTGAAGCCCCATCAGATGCAAAATTTGGTGAGGAGGCTTGGATTTGCAGGTATTGGAGACTAGTGTCCTAGCTACTGCTAGGTGTGAAGCAGAGATCATCAGGGCCATCTGCAGACGCCTCTGTACCTACTGGCTTCCTGGAGCTTCCTCTATAACAGGCATGTGCCAAGAAGAGCTCTTATGGCCAAGCAGCCTGTGGGCCGCTCAGACAACATTCCCCAAGTTGTCCTGCGCCTGCTTCTGCAACAGCATCTGGGAACGGATCTCCTTGCCTCTCCAGTGCTGTTTTAAGTGTTTTGTTTCAGGTTCCTGCTAATCGACACCACTGGGTCCTGTTCAGCCAGCTGCTCCTGCACTACTTCCTGGATGTCCTACGAAAAGGGTCTTTATAAAGGGCTCCTGGTGCTCAGGTGCTGCACTGAGCTACTCAGTGGGCTATAAGATGTAGGGAAGGGAGCCAACCAAATCCTAACCTGGGCTCCCACTGTTTATACCACTGATTCTTTGTGAAAGAAAGCAGATCCCATGTTAGACTCTCAGATTTTTTGCAAATGCCACCCAGGCCCTGGGTTACCAAATCAGTGATGATTAGATGCTGGCTCGTGGAAGAGGCCTCTGAGAACAACACTGGGGTTCCCAGGACATGTGACTCATCTCAGCCCTGTTTCAGTCAACATCATCCCCTTAGAAGACAAGCATGATCTGAAAGTGGAAGGCAGCACAGGCTCTAAAAAAATGAGCTGTGGCTTGCTCTGGTGTGGCCTTAATCACTCAGCAGCACTTTGCTCAGTACTATTTACGGCTGGGCAGACCAGAGGCAACCCCATTAAAGCATCTGCCCTAGAACCCATGCATAATTGAGGTCCTCAGACAAACTCAGCTAGTCCTTTCTCCATCACAACCACAATCCCAAGAATCCAGTTCGCCTCTCAGAGAAGACCTCTCCTCTTTCCCTGCTGCTTGGCCAAGTCAGACCAGGCTCCATTCTACTGACCATGCTGGGGTCATCCCAGAGCACTCCCCTCTGCAAGCCACTTACGAGTGAGCACCATGGCTCATTCATGTCAGTGACCTCCCTGTCTGCCTTCTTCCATGCAGAGAAAGTCTAGGTGCTTCTGCCCAGGAAGATCTCTCCAGATCGCCTGTTATCTCCTTATCATCCAAAGTCTACTGGTGAGCAAGAGCAGACACACAACAGCCAACAGCTCTCCTCCCTCAGATGATTGTCCTCTCGTGTCATCTAAATCAGCCCACGGATGAGAAAGATCAGCTAATACAAAGCATGTGGTGAGCCCCAGACTCTCCATGGGCAGCAAGCCAAGTTACAGTCTGAACAGCCTGTCTTCTAGCTGTGCATTTGGGCAGCAACTTGTACATCTAAAGCCTCAATTTTATTTTTGTATTGGGTATAACAACAATATAACAGAGATTTGAGCCCTAGATATAAGGATGTATTGAATAAGCTATGATTACTACATTCTAACTATGTGTCTACATGTAATCCTTTATTTATAATTGATTATTTTACTCACAGAAGTGAATACACAGCTGACTTTTTTGTCACTATGACAAATACCCAAGACAATCATTATTTCGGCCCCTGGTTTCATCGAGACTGTCTCTAGTAGAATGGCTTCTTACTTCTGAATCTTGGGAACTGCATCACAGTGGGCGTGTGGTGCAGCAAAGTGGCCCACCCCATGGTAGCCAGGAAGTGCAGTAAAGCTTGCCTGGAATACACAGGGTTTCCAGATATGGTGCTGTCCAAGCTCAGGGCAGGCCTTCTGCTCTTACCTAATCATCAGTGGAAATGTCCTCACAGAAATACCTCAAAGTGTGCTTTAGTAATCTATTAAGTTTTTCTACAATCAATCAAATTGACTATCAAGATTAATCATTACATTACAAGGGCTGACTTAGCGGATAAAGGCTTTGCCATGCAAGCATGAAGACAGGAGTTGAGATTCCCAGGACCCCACAAATGTCCGCTGGGCCTGGCATCTCATAATTCCAGTTCTCAGAAGGTAAAGACAGAAGATCCTCGGAGGACCCTGGCTAACTCAGTGTATCAGCAAGCTCTGAGAGAGACCCTGTCTCAGTGAAAAACATGGAAAGTGACGGACTCCTGATGTCAGCCTTGGGCTCCTATACATATGCTCACACATTTCCATGTGCACGCACACACATGTGCACCCATAGATACATACACAAATATACACATACAGGTGTATGCATGCACATATACCATGAAACACAGATATATGAGCCTTCTAAAACAAAACATTACAAGAACCAAAACAAGTAATCAAAAAGAACTCCCATAACACAGTATGGCTAGACCTTCTACTAGCTCTTAGGGAAGTCACTGGTTACTAGTTTTTCATGAATACCAGTCACTTTGACCTTACTATATCAAATACCTGATATGAATCAACTTAAAGAGGGGAAAGGTTTGTCCTAGTCCCATGGTGGCCTTGATGCTTTTGGACCATAGGAAAGAATCACATCACAGCAGAAGCCCACAGTGAAAACTGATGCTCATTCCAAGTAAAGAAGAGTGGACAAGGAAGGGCTTGGAGGTTTCTTTCAGGGTGGTCAAAGGCGCCCAGGGCCCTCAGTAAAGGTGTATACCATCTCCCAAACACTCCAATCTGAGGACCAAGTCTTTAAAACATGACCTTTGGGAGATAGTCAAGACCTAAATACAGCAGTGGCTGTAAGTTTAGGAGCACATGGGCTAACACAAACAGCAATACAGTTAATCATGATATCAGGGGTTCTCTTATTGGACAAGTTCACCACAATGCAAGTGAAAAGGGGGTTGTTCTCCTATAGTGTGGCCATAGACTCAGGGAAGCTGGCAGACAGGAGGTTTCCAGGGACTTCAGAACCACTCCTAGTTGCTCACTCACCTGCATCAGGCTGCAGGAAGCTGGGCCACACCCCAGTATTCTATGATTCTTACATTCCCTAATTTCCTGGGAGTTGTCTATGTTCCTGGGAGTTTTAAGATCTCCAGTGGTTTTTAACCAGCATGTTTTTCGTCTATTAAATTCTTTCCTGCTAAAATAAGTCAGGTGTCTTCTGTTTTCAGGAGCATCTGAGTCCCTTTATCCTGGGGTTTCACAGTGACAACAACAACAGTGAAACCTACAAGGCCCACATCTCAGGCCCAGTGGGAGCCCAGCTAAGAGGAAGCCTTGACTACATGGGCAGCTCACTAAGGCCAGATGTCAGCAAAGAGAAATCCTCCCAGTTGTCTGTTCCATTTAAGAAGACTTTGTTTATTTCTATTACTTTCTATTCATAGGACACAGCACAAGAAAAAAAAAAACTTGTTTATCCTGTTAGGGAAAAGTAAAAGATTATCTTTTCTGAGCATGCTTCTCTTTTCAGGGTGGATCCTCTCTGTAATTAATCAAATCAAAAGGACATGGCCCTTACAGCCCAAGTTTCTTAATGTCAGCCTAATCTGATAAATGAGAGAATTCTCTGCTGACCATACAGGGATGAAACAAATTGAGAAGGAAATTGGGTGCCCGGGGCTGCTCTCTGTCCTTCCCTCACACAGTGGGTGCCTGGGGCTGCTCTCTGTCCTTCCCTCACACAGTGGGTGCCTGGGGCTGCTCTCTCTCCTTCCCTCACACAGTGGGTGCCTGGGGCTGCTCTCTCTCCTTCCCTCACACAGTGGGTGCCTGGGGCTGCTCCCTGTCCTTCCCTCACACAGTGGGTGCCCGGGGCTGCTCCCTGTCCTTCCCTCACACAGTGGGTGCCCGGGGCTGCTCCCTGTCCTTCCCTCACACAGTGGGTGCCCGGGGCTGCTCCCTGTCCTTCCCTCACACAGTGGGTGCCCGGGGCTGCTCCCTGTCCTTCCCTCACACAGTGGGTGCCCGGGGCTGCTCCCTGTCCTTCCCTCACACAGTGGGTGCCTGGGGCTGCTCTCTCTCCTTCCCTCCACAGTCAGTTTCCTCTTCAGATCTCCTTTCTCCTCTTGTGTACCACCCGCTTCACGCCTAGGCCATCCCCTTTGTCTCCACCATCTATTCAACTCTTCCTACTGTCCTTAAGTAAGCTCCTCACTTTTGCCTAGCACCCCAAGCCTGAAACCTGTGGAGTTACACTGGCTGACTGAAGGGACAGCCTTTCAAAGAGGCCAGACAGGAACAACCATGCTGTCCTCACACAGCACATGCCTCATCCATAGGCTGTTATGTTCTCCAGCCTCAAAGGACAATAACAAGGAAAACCCGAGGGAGTAAGAGTGTGGGTACCATCCGAGTTACAGAGGGTTTCTATATCCCAGGTCAGCACAGAACAAAGAGGATAGCTTCCAGACACCTGGTGGAGATGACGACTGTTAAATAAACCCTCTTCTTGAGACAGAATATAGGATGAAGAGTTCTTATTCTATATTTATCTAGCTGATGCCCTGGAATGAGTCACTAAATCATGGAAGTCATCACAGCAAATCACAGCAAAGAGGGCACACCAAGCAATCTGGGGGAGAAGGGACATAGTTTTCTTAAGAAACTTTTATCCCAGCAAGCCTAAGGCCAGCCAAGTTCTGTGGGGATGAGCTTTTGAACCCAATTAAAAATTAACTTGACTGATTTTTAAATAAATTAGTTAATTAGATTCAATCATTGGTTACTTGATGCAAGTAAATAATTAAATCAATTGACTTCCGGTCAATATATAAGACTGAGTTAATTTAAGAAGGCCACACAAAATATACACACTCTAGACATACAACCAATAACAGATTTAAACACATTGATTATGCACAGGGTTTGGGGAAACCCTCTAAGACCAGGAACAGAAGAGATGCTTGACTGCACTGAGCAGAAGGGGCCATGGACAATGGCATCAGAATTGGGCTCACACAGAGGAAAGTTCTTCATGCAGAATGGAATGACGGCAAACTGAAACTTGAGTTCACATGTGAGATCAGGAGTGGTGGGCAGGGGAAAGGGCAAAGGCAGAACCCAAGGCATTTGCTTCCTTACTTTCAAGTTAAGGCAAAAGCAATGACACTATGCCACTGTTTCATAGCACACATAAAAATAAAATATGCGACAATAATAGTGTGAAATATTAAGGAGGGAAATTAGAAATGTACCATGAGGACACCATTATAATATGCATGAGGGGATACAACAACATTTGAAGGAAGACATTGGTTAATTTTGAAAGTATGCACACTGCACACATGATGGCAAGCACTAAAAAAGCTGATGATAAGATTATAATTCAGCAGCAGATATAAAAGAGAATCATAAAATGCTTAACTATCCAAAAGAGACTTAACAATTAAGGTATGGAGGAACAAAGAAAAATAGAACAAAGAGTAAACAACTCAAGATGATAGACTTTGATATACCAATAAATACATTTAAATATGAAAATAAACATCTCTGTGCTGGGCATGGGTTACCACCCTATAAGTTATTGGTCAAGAAGGCCCCAGAGATATTGTTATTGCTCCCGGTTGCCCACCATGACTAGACAATATGACTTTATTGCTAAACACACCACAGATTTGGGTTACAGGACACAGAGAAATCAGTCTTGAAATGACCAGGAAACTCTCCCTGCTGGCTACCTTTTGTAGTACTAGACGGTGATGTGTAGGCTGCTGGTTCTGCATGCTATAATACCAGTTTGCAAGGCAAGACGTAGCCACTGGTGTAGCAGTGGCAACACTGTTTGTATGGGTAACCAGTTGCTCTCTTGTTTTGATTTAAGACTTGGTCCACAGGAGACTACTTGTGTTTATTACTATGAACATTGTCAAAATCCATGGCTAGGGAAAGGGAAAGCTGTAGTCCCAAGTGGAGAACGTATTGATGTATTTGTTTCTCTAAATGCTCATGTTGGTTGCTTGTTTGCTTTTTTTAAGGAGACAGGAAGTTGGGAGGAAGATGTTCAGAGCCTCACAGAGAATTGAACAGAGGGGGTAAGAGGTGGGTATGACCAACATATAGTGGATACAAGAACAAAGTTTTCAAGGAATAAAATTTGAAACTAAAAAGAAAGATGACTAGACCCAACACTCTAGTTAAAAGGCAATCGAATTACTTTAATAAACAACAACAATGAAAGACTCTTATTGCCATTGTGTGTTGTCTGTTACAAATCTACTTTAAATATAAAGACATAACAAAGTAAAAGTACTAAGTGTGTGCTATGCAGACACTGAGAGAAATGCTAGCTCGCTTGTGTCAGTCACTATCTGGTGAGGCAAGTTTTAAAACAAAGAATATTATCAAGAGCAAAAGAAGAAGGCTGCAAAATCCAACAGGCCAGCTCTCCAAACAACTGGCAATTCTGTGACATTAGACAATACCACATTAGGATGGGTATGACATGCAGAATAAAAATCATGGCACAAAAGCTGTCGGAGCTGGAAGGAAAAAGAAGCAAGTGACAGTTTTATCTGGAGAATTCAATCTCCCTCTCTCAGTAACCAGACATCAGAAAGAAGCCAGTGACAACGAAGAAGACCTCAGCCCTCGTAATCAACCAGATACAATACTTACACATAGGCCACACCTCCCAGTGCATAATATTTACCCAGATAGCTCACACTCTGGCCCATATGCGAACCTCAAAGACTATGTAATAGAAAGTATGTGTTCCAGACACAAAACAAAGCAGAAACCAATAACTAACTGATACTGAAAAGTTTTCCAAATCATACTTGTAAATTAGCTATATATAAGAAATAAAGTGTCATTATTCTGCTAAAGGAATATGGCACTAAAATGGCTCCTAGTGACATATTGCGGTAGCCACAGAACAGAGCTCAGTGTTCACCAAAGAAGCTTCTTCTTGTAGCAGATAGGAATGAACTGGACAAAGTGCAGAGAGTGAGAGACTTCAGAGCCCTCAGTCCTAAGTGGAATGCTTCATCGAAGCTCTCCCTCCCCTCAGAGCGCAGAGAGCTGTGTGGGAAAGGAAGTGGGAAGAATGAGAGACGGTGAGTGACTCCAGGGAAACAGTGTCTTCCAGACACGAGGACGGACACACTATAAACCCATGGAGACTAGGGTAGCAGGCACAAGACCTGTTCAGGTTCAAACTATACAAAAACCTGGTGTTGAGAAGGGGAAATGGACACAAATCCCCATCACTAACCAAGAATCTATTTGCAATTTATATCTGCTGAAAAAGGGAAAATCAGTTTTCTGCAATGGAGTGTCACTGGGCTTATCAATCACATTCTAGGACACTCATGTCCAGGAGTAGACCAACACAGGCTCAATGGTTTTGTGTGTGTGTGTGTGTGTGTGTGTGTGTGTGTGTGTGTGTGTGTGTGTGTGTCAGAGAGAGAGAGAGACAGAGACATAGACAGAGACAGGGAGAGAGAGAAATTTTTTGTTTTGGTATTTTTGTTTGTATTATTTTTGGTTTTATTGATGGTGTTTTTCCTAGGTTTTGCATGAGAGAACAAAAGGGAGAACATGAAGTTGGGTGAGGGATCAGGGATGATATGATCAAAGCATCAAAATATATTGCATGAAAACATTTAAATAAAAATGTTTCAAAAGAAATATAAAGGTAGTATAAAATATTTTGAACTGAAGGGAAATAAATTTTAACCAAAAATAAATAAAACAATGTTTCAAGAGAAATACAAAAGTTGCCTCAAATCACCTAATCTTTCTTACCGACAAAGAAGAAAAATAAACCAAACAAAAATTAAGTTGAAGGAAAAAAATAAGAGAACCAACCAAGTTAAAAATGAAAGAAAAAATGAAATAAAATCAATGATTTCAACACCAGATTCACTTGAAAAGATAATGATGTTGACAATTCTTTAGCTAGAGTGGCTCCAAGTGGGAAAGAGACGAAATGATGAGTAGATGGACATGAGATCTATCCTAACACTGCAGGAAAAGATTTCATTTCTTCCTGGTACGCCTGGCAACAATACAAAGACGTCCTCACCTCACCTCCATGGAGTGCTGCACAAAGCAAGAAGAGAGCAACTGAAAGCATATGATCACAAGGGATAAAGAAAGCTGTCGCTGGGCCTAGACAACAGAATTGTCTACATGGAAAAATCTGAACAGTATCTTAAAAATTGCTCCTAGAGCTAATAGATGTTTAACAAGGTTGCATATTACAAAACCAGCATGACGTCTAGACATGTTTCTGTAAATAGCAGTGAGCACTCGGAACTTGAAATGGTTTAACCAATATCATTTGTGATGGCATCAAAGTGCACAGGTATAAATCTAGTAACTATGCATAGGTTCTTTGTGCTTAGGGCTATGAGCCACTGCCATCAAACATCAAAGGAGACCTCAACACATTCATGGATTAGGAGATCCCATATTGTGGGGTCAGTTCTCCATATTTTAATCTATACAACCAATGCAGTTTCCATTGGAATCCCAGCAGGCTTACAAGGATTTCAAGCAGTTAATTCTAAAATTTATGTGCAAAGACTAGGAACTATTATAGCCCCCAAAAAAACAAAATTGGAAGAGTAAGGATATCCAACATAAAAGCTTGATGTAGAAAAAAAGTAAACCAAACAGTTTACTGAGCAAGGCACTGGCAAAAAAGACAGACAAATGTGGCAATGGAATAGAAGACAGCAAAGTCAGAAGATGGAATTAGATCCTCTGGAACTGGAGTTTCGGATGGTTGTGAGCCATGTGGGTGCTAGAAACCAAACCCAGGCCCTCCACAAGAGCGACAAGCACTCGTAACAGCTGAGCCATCTCTCCAGCCCCCATACCAGAGTTCTGTAATGAAGAACCCTGGCAGATGTGGCTTTCACAGAGCACTCAAGGTTAACATCACTGACGGTAGGGTATGAACGTCATCCATATCCCAATACCCTGTGCTGAGGAAGGCACCTCACCTTGAAATCATCCCTCAGTTTAATTGTGAGAAAAATCAAAAATAAACCCAAACTTAAGGCAAATCTACAAAGTAGCTGGCCAGAGCTCTTCAAAAGTGTTGAGGTCACTGAAGACAAGGGACAGAAAATGTCACAGATGGAAAAAAAGGAATTCAATGCTGTGTGGCGTGTCAGGTTGGATCATAGATTAAAATAATGACTGTAGAAAAACTGGTGAAGTTTGAATGAAGTTTATGGTTTAGTTAATGATTCAGTATTACTACAGGATTATGTAAAATGTAAATAAACATGAAAGAAGGCTGACTGTGGGGCCTACATACCTTCTCCATAGCATCTCTGGAGCTGTTTGGGAAGCCTAAACATATCTAAAATTAAAAATTTAAAGCATATCAAGCAGAATATTTATAACTGTTAGCATAAAATCTCTATCAAGCCAATGCAAAATAAAGATAACCCATAAAACAGCAAAGTTTAGAACTATTCAAACTGAATTTTAAACAAAATAATAATCAGTAAAATTGGAGAAAAAAGAAACATAAGAGATGCTTAAACAGTCAGATCCATCCAAAGAGGACAGTGGTGACTCTATGCTCAGTCTGAAGAGTTTACTCTGGAAGCTACAGAGGGAGAAACAAGTGAGAAGCAGAAAGAACAAGCAAGAAGTAAAGACAATGGGTGGTAGAGAAAAGGCTATACCAAAAGACAAAGAATGCTCCAGATAGAAGAAAGTCCTGACTGAAAAAACAGTCACTACCAGTAGAATCAATTTAGCCAATTTCAAGGTTGCTGGCCCACACCCTGTACAAGCAAGTGTACCTATAAGTATTGCCTTCACGAGCTTTCCTTAGCCCTTTTTCATACCTACAAAGACAGTGCCATTTCCTAAGTCTTCTGTAGTGCCTTGCTTCCTCAATCCCTCCAGTGAATTTCTGTAATTTGTTTCAAAAACAGTTAGACAGTTATATTTGTTTTCCCTAATCTGCAGTCCAGCGCTTCCCTGCATGTACATGTGTATGTGTACACACACATACACACACACACACACACACACAAACACACACACACACACACAAACACACACACACACACACCCAACCATACACACACATCCAACTATACACACACATACACACACACACACACACACACACACACACACACACATCCAACCATACACACACACCCAACCATACATACACACCCAACCATACACACACATCCAACTATACACACACACACACACACACACACACACACTTCCAACCACAGACACTCACACACACACACACACAACCATACACACACACATCCAACCACACACACACACATCCAACCACACACACACACACACACTTCCAACCACACACACACACACACACACACAAACATACACACACACATACACACACATACATCCAACCACACACACATCCAACCACACACACACACACACACACACACACACAACATACACACACACACACACACACACACAAGCATACACACACACACACACATCCAACCACACACACACACACGCACACACCGACTTGTTTTCATTTATATGAAATAACATGTACTTTTTTCTTAGTTCTACAGCTTTGGGAAATACACAGACACAGACCCATTACCACAATTACAGTTGAAAGAAGGCAGAAATTTTGCCTGGGATCCTACAGCTCACAGGCAAAGAGCGGGGCTTCTGCCTGGGCATTGCAGGCTACAGAACACAAGAGCTCTATGCTACCTCCTCTTGATTTCTACACCCCACTCAAGTCTACATGATCATCTCACTGCCAGACATCATGCCACTAAGAAATCTCAAATGTGCAATTGCTGGGATACTCTGCCCTAGTCACCACTCTGGGAGCCTGTTCAAAGCCTGCCCTAACTTTCTGGAAAAACTCATAAGAACAGAAGGACACCATTGTCCAACTATCGGATGGGTTGAGATTAGAAAGCTTCAAGGACAGATGCTGACTTCTAGCTCAAGATCTCCCATGGATCAGTGCAATCCTCTAGCCTGCAGTCCTTTAAAGTTACAGACCACATGGCACCCATCTCTGTGTCCAGAGCACATAGTACCCAGCAGGTGCTTAATCAGTGTTCACTGAATAAGTTTGTGCCCAGTGAATGAAAGATTATAAATGTAAATATGAGGAGATACCATAGAAGAGTCTTGGGCCACACAGACATGCTCTTTGAGATGACGTTTTGTCTCCTTCCATCATCCAAGAGCAGGATCCTGGGTGTCCTTGTGGCTCTACATGCTGCTCGGTGACACAGGCTGGTAGAGACACCTCGTTTGTTGGCTAAAATGTAGATAATGACAGAACTTGCTGTTTCCAGCCATGTGGAGTTCTAGGACAAGGCAGAGCAGTATTATGTAGACATACGGATGGATGATAGGTGGAAGATGCGTGGATAAGTAGATAGAAGAATCGAAAATCCTCACTAAATTTAAGTCAAAGCTATACTTACATAATAATTTATTTTCCTTTATAACAACATCTTCAGTGCCTAATACTGCCTTGCACATGACGGTCCCTAAATAAATATTTGTTAAGCAGAAGGGTAATGGAGAGAAACTGCCGGCACTGACCTATGATGAATGCTGAAGTGTGGAGATACACAAGCCTTGTCCAAACACCCATGAGAGCCTGACACCTGTGACCTCGCTTACCTGTCAGATCCACTAACAAGCAGAAGGAAGGCTCCCAGACCTGTTCTTCTAGGCCGACTATTCATGAAATCCATATAAATGAAATATACTTAGAAGTTAAAGCCCTGCTTGCTAAAGGACAGGAGGAGTACGGAGCAGAGGAGACAAGGATTCCAAGACAAACTGCTCAGATGCTGCCAACTCTCCCTCACATCATCTGAAGAATCTAAAGTGACAGTGTTGCCACGCCTGACAATCCTTACAAGATTGTAAGAAAAAGCAGTGTTTTCAACAAATGAGACATTCACCAGGAGAAGTCATCGGAGATAGGTGTGGAGTGGCCAGTTACCATCAGGCTGTGGTGACATGCTCCAGCCATGACACAGGAAACAGAAGCCTCTTTTGCCTGTGTTTCACTTCTGTCATGTTGAGCTCTGGGTAGGACAGTCCATCATTCATCGTCATTGCTTCTGTGTGATGTGCTGAACTCAGTCAACATGAGCTGACACCATCCTTGAATCAGTGTGAATATGATGGACTTAAAAATAACTTGAGTGTTGCTTGGTCCCCTGGGCATTCCCTGAAGAAAGGCTGCCAAGGAGCGGCTCAACTCTGAAGGGACAAGAATTTATAAGAAGAAAGAGTGCATTTCAAACAACACAAGAGTGTTACTGTAGACAAAGCTCTCTTCTTTTCCGATGTGCAAAACCAAGATGAATAGAGAAGGCTGGTAGGAAATTCTTCACCAAAAGAGCATGCAAATTCTAACCCCTGGAACCTGAAAATTAGGATTTGGGGCATCCCACCTACCATGGAGGAATAAGGATTTTCCAGCAAAGCTGAGTTTTAACATTTGTCTAAGCTACCTGGGCACACCAGTAGATTGTTCATGCCTGTTCTGTAGACAGTTTGCTGTAAAACACGTTTTTCCTGTTATCCTGAGAGTCTCCAGCCTGACAGTCACTCTCCTACCTGCTGCCACATGAGACCTTTCTCTTTGGGGGCTCAAAGAAGCTGTTCTTCTCACAACCAGATGGTTCTGGGGCCAAGGGACTTTGAGGCATATTCATGAGTAGGAAATTCACCATGTACTCCCATAGGGGCCAGGAAGTCTGTCTTTCCAAGCACTATGGTCCTGGCCCTTTCCTTTATGTGTGGGTGAGGCATGATTGCATTTCCAAGTTGTGTTTAACAGCTTGCCATGCTCACTTCCCTTCTCTGCCCTAAGAGGTGCCTCTAGGAACTGCACCTCCAGGGCTGACACACTGCCTGTCCTCTAATAGACTCAATATGAAGTCTGTCTTTCCCAAGGCAGAACCTGGAGGCATGAATGGAAACAGAAGCCATAGAGGAGCAAGTTGGCTGGTTTGTCCTCAGGCTCAACCTACTCTTCTTATTCCTCCCAGAACCATCTGGGTGGCACTTCCTGCAGTGGGCTGGACCCTCTCACGTCAATCATTTATTTAAAAATAGCCCCAGAGGTTCTTTTATTGTACAGGGTTGTTTTGGCTAACCTGGGTGTTTTGTTTTTTCCATATCTAGTTGAGTATTATTCTTTCAAGATCTGTAAAGAATTGTGTTGGGATATTGATGGGAATTGCACGGAGTCTGTAGATTGCTTTGGGTAGGATGGCCATTTTTTTACTATGTTAATCCTACCAATCCATGGGCATGGGAGATATTTCTATCTTCTGATATTTTCTTCAGCTTCTTTTTTCAAAGATTTGAAGTTCTTGTCATACTGGTCTTTCACTTGCTTAGAGTTACACCAAGATATTTTATATTATTTGAGGCTATTGTGAAGGGTGTTAATTATCTGATTTCTTTTTCAGCCCATTTTTTATTTGTATATAGTAGGGCTACTGATTTTTTTAAAGTTAATTTTATATCCAGCCACTTCACTAAAGGTGTTTATCAGCTGTAGGAGTTCCCTGGTGGAATTTTTGGGGTTGTTTATGTATATTATCATATCATCTATGAATAATGATACGTTGATTCCTTCCTTTCTCATTTGCATCCCCTTAATTCTCTTTAGTTTTCTTATTGCTCTAGCTAGAACTTCAAGTACTATATTGAATAGATATGGAGAGAGTGGACAATCTTGTCTTGTTCCTCATTTTAGTGGAATTGCTTTGAATTTCTCTCCATTTAATTCGATGTTGGCAATCAGCTTGCTATATATTGCTTTTATTGTGTTTAGGTGTGTCTCTTGCTTCCAGGAATCTATGAGAATGACCCCAGCTATAAATCCTAGCAATAGCAGATATGTAGCCTGAACTGGCCATCTCCTGTGACCAAATGTATGCCTAACCCAATTGTCATCGTAGTGGCTTCATCCAGCAACTGATGGAAATAGAAGCAGACCGACAGCCAAATATTAGATGAAGTTCAGGAAATCCTACAGAAGAGGGCAATAAATTTTATTTTCAAAAAGAAAAGACTTGCCCCAAGACTTACCTACAGCCCCAACCCAGTGGAGCCATTTTCTCAGCTGAGGGTCCCTCTTCTCTGATGACTCTGCCCACTAAACCACACAGGCACTCTGCTGCTGCCCACAGCTGCTTCTTGTGCTCTGCAGACCCAGCAGGGGAGTCACACTTTCCCAAAGCTCCCATTGGGCTCCAGTGACTACTGCTCTTCACTTTTCTTGACTCCTTCAGCCTGGAAATTGAAAGCTGTCTCCTCTTGCTTGTCTCTGGGTCCCTCACAGCCCTGTAGATCTTGCAACCTTGCCTGCATGGTACTTTGCAGCCCTGTGGGTCCCCACAATACCACCTGAGCAGAGCTGCATTTCTAGAAAGTTCTGGCTGGTGATGAGATGCTAGAGAAAGGGCACTGATATTTGAACAGTCAAGCCATGTTCCAATACAGACATGCTTCTCACTAGCCATATGACCTTGAGCAAATCTCTCTAGGCCAGAGCCACCTCATTACCTCAGCTGAGGAGTCAGGGTCTTCCTCCTCGGAAGCCCAGGTTACCCTGAAGGCTTCCTCTTCTGCATACTGAGCAGTAGTCCCTGGGTTTTCCCTCTAGAAACCATTCTGAAAGATAGACAGTAAGCATTCTGCCCTTTGAGTCTCTTTAATACTAATAATCAAGGGTTAGATGACCTTCTATAAAGAACTGAACAAAACTACAGTGACAACTTACACAAGCCTCTGAAGAAGGATGCTGGGCACCAGTTGTCTACAGAGGACCTCACTGAGTGTCCCTTGGGTTATTGACAAGACCTGAGGCAAGCCAGTGGTAGCTTCTCTGTGAGGAAGGTGAATTCCAGGAGAAGGGCACAACCATATACCATCATAGTCTGTACTTGGTGCAGCTCAGGCGGGAGCTTTGGGGACCCCAGTCACAGCCACTCCCTGCTGCTGGAGAGAAGCAGGCATGCCTTCCTCATCCTCACAGATTCTCCCATGTCAGCACTTTGATCCTCCCCACATCCTGCCAGGTGGGCCGGGCAGGTGCATCTCACAAGGACAGTTAGTTGATACTGCCTTTGGAGTTAGCTGAGAACTGGAGAGGAGTTTTGCCAAACTATGTAGCTGGCAAGGGAGAGGTGGGACCAAAATCCAGGCTTGATGTCTCCTTTCTGGAACCATGGATTCAATTTATGTAAATGATTAAGCTGAATTACTGGCTTTAAGGGCCTCATGCTTGGAGCGAGGCCAACCTTTGTGTTTCCATTCATGATTAAAAGCATCCCAAGCTACTCCCATATCTACCCCGAAACACAGACGACTCTGCGGAGAACCTTGACCTCTTATCTATACTTTCCCACGTGCTTTGGGAACACAATCTCACAAAGGTGTGGCTATGTGGGCCAAGGCTGCTGACATTCTCTATACACACACACACACACACACACACACACACACACACACACCACACACACTCACACACACACAGACATACACACACCACATATGCACAGACACACACTCACACAGACATACATACGCACACACACTCACACACACACAGACATACACACACCACATATGCACAGACACACACTCACACAGACATACATACGCACACACACTCACACACACACAGACATACACACACCACATATGCACAGACACACACTCACACAGACATACATACATACACACACACACACACACACACACACACACACACACACACACACTCCCGCTGCTACCACAGCTGTTCCAAAGCTTCTTCTTCTTGCTCTCAGGTCTCTTCAACCAACACAAGCAGAACTCTGATATGGGCTCAGTCAGTTCTGGGAACCAGGTGAAGGAACTGTATGAAAAAGGTCTGGTCCCTGTTTTGAATAATTGAGTAAGCTGCACAAACCCCATGAGAGGCCCAGGGGTTTCTGGGAATGCGTGTGCCATGTTTGGCTTGGAGAAAAGGCGTCTCGAGCTGCCTTAGGGAGACACACAGAGTGGGATCACAATGAGACCACCAGAGTTGTGGGGCCAGAGCACTGCAAGAAGAAGCAGCCTTCTTGGGAACAGAAGGAGCCACATGCGTGAAGACAGGAGGGATCCTGGTGTCTGTGTATAGCCCACCACGGAAGAAACACCAAGGACGAAGAGTATGTCACTGGTAAGTCTGGTCAGGTCAACAGAGACCCAGCAAGAAAGGCATCTCTCTGAGTCCATGAACAAGGAACAGACTGCTGGAGGAGGGAGCCATGGTTGCATTTTGTCTTCAGAGCACTCAGAAGACCTGCAAGTAAGCCACATTGGGTTGTTCCAGGTAGCAGCCATGTCATGACTACCATGGAAGCATGGTATCCAAGTTGGGAAACAGTAACAGTAATAATAGTGCCAACTACTACAGCAGCTGCCAGTCATGCAGCACTTAGCACACTGGACCCAAGAATGCCACACTCCCATGCTAGGAATAGCCAGGGTTTTATTGCAACATGTGTCTGACTCATCTCATTCCAGCCATCAGCACTGGCATAGCCAGAGACCACTTCACTCATGACTTCAGGGAGCTGCTGGCATTCCTAAAGGGTGAGCATGTCACCTTGGTCTGGATCACCTGCATCCCAGCTGGACCACACCACTAACCAGCGCAGCGCAGTGGGAGTTCCCTATGTTCTAGGACTCGCCTGCTCTCTGAGACCAAGGCTCCTGGAGCTAATGACCACGTCTGCCCCTCTCGGCACATAGGGCTGTGTGGCACATGTTGAGGCCGCTGAAATAAGCCAAGATGGATGCACCAGCCCCTCCACCATCCCAAATGCAGCAGCAGCAGCAGGGGCGCCGTGCTATTCATGACAGCCTGTTTGTGTGCTGTGTTTCCTCAGAGTGAACAATCAGCTCCCAGGCATCTCACTCTGCCTGTGTCCATTTTTCCTGACATGCATCAGGCTCTCACACCTCCTCTTTTGCCTTCTCACAGAAACTGAACAGAAGCCATCTGAAGCCACATAATGGCTTTGTTTCTGCTTTCCCTCCACTTTTACTTGGAGAAAAAAAATCAAAGGAAATGGGGCTGGAGAGAAGGTGGTTCAAGTACTGCAGAACCATGAAGACAAGGTTCCCAGTCTCGTGTGCCGGGAGCATCAGGCAGGGAGCACCTTGGAAGGGGAGAATTGGCAGCTTCCTAGATCATGCCTCTTGTTTGATTAAAAAGGTGAATAAATAATAAAACTTAAAAAACCTTGACTACCTCCCCGCCCTTGCAAAGCCTGGGCTTTTAAACTAAAGGCTTGTAACCCTGGATTCTGCGTATTTTCCACTTCCATAAGCCCCTTTTTCCTTCTGCACATATCAAGAAAGTAGGCTATGAACCCCAAGGCTCTTAACAGTCAAGGTCTTGAGAACACATGGAACGGCTGATGGTGGTTTGGGCGTGGGGAAAGTGAGACCACGGTAATCTATGGGGCGAGTGAAATTGCAGGTGGCAGGAACAGGCAGAGGGAGGGTGCCCAACTGCCCCATCAGGCAAACCCTGAACGCACTCCACTCATCTCTGTAAGAACATCACTTTGCTGCTCACAGATGCCACACCAAAAGCATACAGCGAATTTTCTGGGCCAAGGTCAATCAGTATGCTTTTGGTGCTTGTTGCAACAGGTACCCTGGTCCCATCTTCATAGCCCCTGATGCAGTCTGTAAGAGCTGCATTTTAACAAGGACCCCCCCATGCTCATAGACATCCGTGTGCACCAGGGAAGTGGTTAAATAGCATGTGCTTTGGAACAGGACCCCAGCACCTAGGTAGTGGGACATGGTGATGCCAGCCTGTAGCCCCAGCACTACAGAAGGTAGAAGGAACCAGCATTTGAAGCCAGCCTAGGCAACATAGTGAAACACTGTCCTAAAAATGTAAACAAAATGAATTAAGATACCAAGCCCAGCAGTTCAGCCTAAGACATGGAACAAATCCTCAAAGCTTGTAGAGCCTGGACTTCTCTGGCTGTAAGATGATGGGGTGCATACTACACAGGCTTTCTTTCCGGGAGGTTTGAGTGAGGGAACACAGTAACCCTGGGCCACTTCTCCTTTAGGCTGTCTTCCTGGAACCAGATTTCATACAACACCAGCAGGACCCTACATTATCCAGCTGGACACACAGGCCACACCCTCTAAGTCTGCCCCTCTTCCTGGCTATGCTTTGGACCTGGGAAATCTTTAACCCGGCAACCTGGCCTAATCTTGGGAACATGAACTCAAGGAGAACCATTTTGGCAGAGACTTCTCATACAGGGAGGGAGTAGAGATTTGTACCGCCTCACACTGGTGCCACTGTGGCGGTGCTAATGTGCCCATGCACCCCCAACCTTAAAGCCAGACATACCAAAGCCTGTGGTAGCCCCTCACAGTGACATACATGGTGTTGGTGACATCCAAGGAAGCAGCTGCAGAAGGAGGCACTAGGATGGCCCTGAAGTTGTCACATAACTAGGTGATCCCCAGCCCGGACTGAGGAGCTCCCACCAGTGTCCGGGGCAGACTGGGAAATGCGGTGGAAGATGCAGATTGATCTCTGACACTCCCGAAACTGCCAATAAAGTTCAACTTGAACCAGAGGGCGGAGCTAGCAAAAGCTGACCAAAATTAGAGGTTTTGGAGGATCCCAGACATATTGAGAGACACAGGAAGTAGTAGGGTGGGGCTTAGAAAGTTTCTCAGCCTTTTTGGATCAAGGAAGGGGAGAGAGGAGGTCACTGATCACATCTCCACTTCTCTGATCATTCAGGTTCTTATCCCGGAGTTTTTATTGATAAGAATTAGATAAATATTTCAGGGTCAGACCATGCCCACCTCTCCACCTAGCCCTGGAAACAGGGAACACGGTGAGTTCCACAGAGACTTTCTCCTCCTCTGTTTCTCTTCCAGAGAGTGACAACTCAGGTTAGTGAGACCATTCTGTGTGTCACCTTAGCCCCTGTGGTGACAGAATCCTACAGAAAGTGGCTGCCACATCTGGGCAACAGGCTCTTCCAGGGACAAGCACAGATCATCGCAGGAGCTGGCAAGACTGAGTCCACTTCCTTCTCTTCTGGTGCTCTGACCATAACCAGAAGAGAGAATCAACTATGCCAGTAGGTCTCCTCTTCCCTGGGGACTCCCCACACTGTAGGGAGGATGGCAGGGTGCCTCCCTGTATCATGGAGGAGAAGTGGACAGCTAAGAATTATCATCTCGGGCATCGCTCACTTCTCATCTTGTAAGTTCTGGAGGTAGATGAACGTAATGTCACACCTTGGCTCTGTTAGGAACACCTAATGCAAACAATCCACTTCTCCGAGCCTCAACTTCCTCCTCTAAAATATGGGGAAACATGTGCTTCAAGAATCTCGAACTTTGAAAGGCAGAATCCGTGAAAACCCATTAACATAGAGCCCGGTAACGCAAACAGTTAGGGTTCAATAAGCATTCCCTTTTGGCCCTTACCTTGCAGAATCAGGAACACAGCTTGTGCCTCCGCCACCTCAGGAAGATGCTTGAGAAGGTTGCAATCCTTATTTGTCTTCAGATCCATCTTTCGACTGGGGCTCAACTGGGAGACACAGCCAAGATCCATCAGACTGCTGAAGAATGAGTAAGATGACTTAAAAGTGAACGGAAAGAATCAAGGAGAAATTCACAAGCCCATAACACCCTGATCGAGGCAGTGACCAGTCAACCATGAAACCAGGTGAGACACTGACAGCAATCCTGCACCCAGGCTTCAATTATATATATATGCAATGTGAACTTTAAAACAGTACATCTGTCTGTCTATCTGTCTGTCTGTCTGTCTGTCTAGTGTCGTAAGGTGAGCTCTCCATCACTGCCCCCTCTAGCTCACACAATGTAGCAGACAGCAAGGAGTAGGATCACTCTCACGCCCTTGGGTCTGGCTCCCCGAACTCACACCAGCAGGGCCAGCTCTACTGTTTTGCCCAGGCCAGGTGCAGGGCCCGCTCTGACACTCCAATGCCCCCAAGACTGGCTCTCCTGCATGTCACAGGTTGCAAGGAGGGTCAGGGGGAGGGCATATTTCCCTTACCCTTGCTACCCCAAGGCATATGAGGGAGGGGGCAGGGCAGCTTTCCTGCTCTCATGCCCACGGGCTGGCTTACCTGTGCCCCCACTAACAGGGTAAGTTCCAGTGTGCTGCCCTGCCCTGTGAGGTGCAGGGCCCCTTCTCCTGTGTGCTTTAGCTGGTGAGGGGTGGGACCAGCTCTCCCACTCTCATGGCCTCAGGGCCAGCTTTGTCACTGGCCACAGGTGGTGAGAGGCCAGGGGATCTGGAGCTTTTCATCGGGGGAGGTCAGGGTCTGTCCTCCTGCTCTCATGCACCCCCACACCAGCTCACCTGTGCCCACCCCAACAGAGTCAGCTCTGTTGCTGCCCAGATGAGGGGCAGGAGCTGCTCTCCCAAGTGCTTCAGCCAGTGAGGGGCAGGATCAGCTCCCCCACTCTCGTGACCCCAGGACCAGCTTTCCCTGCCTGCGGTAGGTGGTGAGGGCAGGGTAAGGGGGGTTTCTCTCCCGCACCCATGCCAGTTATAACAAACTGTGTGGCTAGTCCTCCCACTCTGAGGAATCTTCAGGGCTGGCTCATTTGCACCCCTGCCAGCAGGAAAAGCTTACTGTGCTGCCCTGGGGAGGTGCAGAGCCCACTCTCCAGAGTGCTGTAGTTAGTGAGGGGCAGGGTTATTTTTCTCCCTAGTGCTGCAGACAGTGAGGGGTGGGCCAACTCTGTGCAGCTCTAGCCTCACTGTTTTCAGTGGTATCAGGAGCCACAGTCATCAACACAGACCCAAGCATGGCCCCTGACAGCAGCCCAGGCCTGGATGACACTATGGCCCCAGGTAGCAGTGCAGGCTACTCAGATCTGCACGGCCCCAATAGAGTCCCAACCCTTGGACACTAACCTGGCCCTAAATGGAGGTCCAGGCCAATGATGTTCATGTGGCCCTTAGTGGCACTACAGGCCACGGACATCAACACAGACCCTAGTAGCATAACCCAGATATAGATAGTCCTTGGTAGCCGCCCAGGCTGGGATGTCACCATGGCCCCTGATGGAAGTCACTTAGATCAGCAAGGGCCCAAGCACAGCATGGCCCTCGAATCCCCACATTGCCCCAGTGTGGGCCCAGACCCTGGGCATCTGCTCAGCCTTCAGTGGTAATGAGGGCCAAGGACATCAATTTGGAGGATGGACAACACGGTGGCTGTGGGTGGCAGCACAGGTCACCCAGGTCTGTATGGTCCTGGAAGCAGCTGGTCTCTAAGACCAATGTGGCCTCGGGTGTTGCCCAGGACTACAGGCCTCCCTCCGCATGGCCCTTCCAATGTGACCTCTCATGTGGCAGCCCTGAAAGCTAACAAGATGGTGGTAGGGTCAAAAAGAAACTTGAAGCATAGATGCTATTAAATGACATTATTACAAGAACTATCAAACTACATTCAAACCATACAGATCAGATGAATAAATGATACATTAATGAAAATCGAATGCACAGTTTCTTGGAGAGTGTGATAGACCCTTTGGGAATATATGCTTTGAGAGGGACATAGTAAGAAACCTAGTCTTTGCTGAGGACCTTGTGTGTGCCTGGTGTTGAGAGGCCCTGGTGGGCCTTCCCTTTGGCACCAAAGTGATCCAGGCAGTCTCCCACTGCCCTCATTCAACACAGGGCTACCCTGCAGGGACGCTAAGCCAGGAAAAAATGTTCCCAGAAAATAGATGGGTCAAGTAGGACCACAGCCAGGAAATGAGAGGAAACATAAAATATTTTAAGGAATCTGGGGAATGAGTGAGTTTTTCACAGCAAATTAATTTAGAAAGCCACACATCCATTCTCCTTCAAGCTTACTGTAGAAAAAATATCCACATTAGCCCTGGCAGAGAGCAGCAGAGTGGTACTCAGTGATGCCCGTGCCATCCACAATTCCTCTCTTCTTGCAGATTTGGAGCAAGACTGAGCAAAGCGAGAAGAACGTCAGCACTGAAGGGCTTAGGAGGCAAGGGAAGGCCTTCCACATGCACGGGAGTCAGAGCAAGGACTCTAGGAGGTGTAAGGGAGGAACTGATGTTACAGAAGGCTGGGCAGAGGACTATGTGTTGTGGGTTTGCAAGCACAATAGAACAACTATTGACAGGAATCTATCCAGAAGAGAGGATTTTGAATATTCCCAATCAAAAGAGGTGTCTGCAGTTACAAGTATGCTAATTAACTTGATTTGATCATTACAAACTATATATATAATTATTACACATTACATATAAATACCACATTTTATAAATATATTATATAATAAATATGATATATTATATAACAAATAATATATGATATAGATTAATATTAATAAATATTAATTACTATGTCCATTAAAATGTTTTTGAGAAGGCTAGAGAAATGCCTTAGAGGTTAAGAGTCACTGCTGCTCCTTCAGAGGACCTGAGCTGTGTTCTAACAGTACACATCTGGTGGCTCACAACCACCTATAACTCCAGAGCCAGGGATACAATATGCTCTTCTGGCCTCTCCACACATCACACTTATACACACACACACACACACACACACACACGACCTTCACTTATACACCCTTACACATACTTACACATACACACACCATTTGATTTGGGGTTCTTTTATTTGGGTAGGTTGTTTGGGGTTTTTATTGTTGTTTTCTTTCTTTTGGGGGGGTGGTTGGTTGGTTGGTTGCATTTGGGTTTCGAGACAGAGTTTCTCTGTGTAGCTTTAAAGCCTATCCTTGAACTAGCTCTGAAGACTAGGCTGGCCTCGAACTCACAGAGATCTGCCTGCCTCTGCCTCTACCTCCCAAGCACTGTGATTAAAGATGTGTGCTACCACTGCCCGGCCATTTTTAAACATAGAAATTGTTAATAAAAAGGAGAAGAATTTCACCCAGTTTAAAAAAAAGTATTGCTCCCATGTACCCTGGAGGAAGACCTAACCTAAACATGACCCTGCTGGATGGTACCAGTGAGCCCACATCCCTGACTCACTCTGCTGAGCTGTCCTCAGCACTTCAAGGCAGTCATTCACAGGTCCAGGCACCTGATAGGGACCCAGGTACAGTGTCTAGTATCTTCCAGGAGGCTATTTCTCATTAGCAAGGAGTGGGGTGAATGACCAGACTGCAGGGCTCCAAATCCTCCTGCACTGATGAGTCCTACCATATAGCCCTACCTATATCTCTTCTGCACAGAACATCCCTCCAGGCAGTCCCAGTCATAAGCCCAGGCTGTCCCCCTCCTCCAGTGATTTGACATGTATGTATGTATGCATGCATGCATGCATGCATGTATGTATGTATGTATGTATGTATGTATGTATTAAGGTTTGGTATGGGGGAACCTGAATGAAGATGGAGTGGGCAAGGAAGAAAAGAGCTCAGATAGAAAGAAAGAAGAGGAAGGAGGGGAGGGGAGACCTTTCTGGGTTGTCCTACTACCAACTCCATGATATTGGTCATTTTGTGCCACATTTTACAGACAAGAGAACTAAAGCCTATAAGGAAATGACAGTCAAGGTTGCTCCGTTAATTGGTGCAGGACTCACAGTTTAAGCCACCACCCTTAGGCTCTACATCCTGTACATTTTCTGAAGGATCAAATCTGTATTCCTTTATGGAATTGTTAGGAGTCAACAAAATGCCCACAAAGGCAAAAAATAATCAAATCCTACAGAGTACTTCCAAACACCCTGCTGCCCACTGTTGAAGGGGTTAAACTCGCAGATGTCTCTCTCAACGATGACCCATTTGTCAAGAAATTACATTCAGGGAGAAGGAGAAAGCGAAGACAAGGCCCGAGTCATCCCACAAGGTCTCAAGGATAATTCCTGCAACCTCCTTGAAACTGTCCCAAGTATGTCCAAAAATAAAACCTCAGCCAACTGAAAGTGTGCTAATGTAACTGCTACTCATTCAACCAATCATCTTTAAGATGACCGGAGCCCTCATACCCCTCTTGGGGTCATAGCCATTTTGTAGAGGTGAACAACCCTACATATGCTGGTAAACAAGTGATCTCTGCTCTTATATACTGTTTGAGTCTGGGGTCTTCCTCCAGCATTTTGTCAGACCCTGCACTGCCCTTGTAACAGGTACAAGCAAATTCAAAGTATTTAATGTGCCAATGTCACAGCAAAAATGCCAAATAGGAGCTGTCCTGGGATGCTTGCAAACTACTCAGAAACTTTAGTACATGTAGATTCCAAACATTCCCAAAAGATTTGCTTTCCTCCCCTAATCAGAAACCCCAAGGGAATGCTGAAAGTGGCCTAGTACACTGTGACTCCCAGGACCTGGGCAACCCAAGCAGATTCCTTAGGACTAATTAAAGTCTGGCCTGGAAAGATGGCTCACAGTTGAAAGCATTTGCTGTTCTTCCAAAGGATGCCAGTTCAGTTCCCAGCGAACCCTGAGGGGCTCACAACCACAAGAAACTCCAGTTTCAGAGGCTCCAATCCCCTCTTCTGGCTTCTGAAGACACCCACATACACACGTCATAGGTCATATAGACACACATATAAACATGTAAATAATATAAGGAAAAGTAAATCTTAAAAATTCTGAAACACAAACTGCTGCCTTCATTCACCTGATTAGATGTGAGTGTATGGAAAGAGATAAAATATAAATATCCATATATAATTAAGATCTATAATCTGTATATTATTCTACCACTTTGTAAAATATGTGTATACTAGATCTGCATCTGTAGACATATGCCTAATCTGTGTGGGTAAATGTAAGTAGGGTAGCAAGTTTCGGCTGGGCAGTCTGTGTGCTGTTGACCCTGTAAACACGACATTAGTCTGTGTTTGGTCTGTGTCTACACTCTTGTGCCTGGAAATTTCTTCCCAGAAGAACTACAAAATGGGACAGGAGAAGGGTGGATGATACCATTACCAAGAAGACTGGATGACCAGGAGAAGCTTTTATGCTCTCCTTTGCCCTCTGGGTACCTAGAAGCCATGTTGGTATGTACATCAAGGCAAGGCACTTGGGAGGCCTAACACTGACTGTGATTAGACCAGATTAAAAAAAAAAAAAAAAAAAAAAAAAAAAAAAAAAAAAAAAAAAAAAAAAAACCTAAAAGTTAAATCTCTGGACATGTCTAAGAGGGAGTTTGTAGACTTCATGACAGGCTTGGTTCTGGACTAAACAAAAAGGAAGAAGTGAGCTGAGCTCCGCATTCAGTTTACTTGCTTCCCGACTGTACTTACAATGTGACCAGCTGCCTCCACTCCTGCCGCCCCCCACTCCTGCTCCCACTGCCCCCACCCCCACTCCTGCAGCGGCCCGGCTCCTGCTGCCATGAGAGCCAGCCTGTATTTCTCTGAACTACAAGGGAAGAGAATGCCCCTCCCCACCAGAGTCCTTTCTTGTCAGGGTGTGACCAGGGCAATGAAAAAGTAACTGGTCAGGATTGCCCAGTCTCCTGAGGAGCCACCTCTGAGCCCTGACCACCATGACCACCCAGACCCCACTGTGGGCAAAGACAGACCACCAACAGTGCCACTACCTCCTCATCCGCTCAGCCAGGGAGCTCACAATCTGGTCTTTTAATTTACAGAGTGTTGGGTTTTGTTTTTTGTTTTTTATTGTGATTGGAAAACATTTTATTTGTGATGCTCCAGGGCCTCCTAGAGACAAACACTCTGCTCATCTATAAATACCATCTTCCCGGAGCAAGACCCCTGTCCTGTGATCTGGGAATGAACTAGAGAGAAAGCATTAAGATGCATGAACCACAGAGGTTTCCCTGACCATCGACAAGTTCAGGAATTTTCTTCACAGAATACTCACGGTTCATGCCAATGTGTTGCCTGAGTTGACCATGTTGTAATAACCCTTTACTCTCCTTTCTGAAGCAGATGCCAAGCACATAAAGGAAGCATCTCCTCAAGAGTTGCCTCCCTCATCTCCCTACAGCCCTCCATGTCTACTACATCTGCACCCCTGGGAGACCAACACGAGATTGTTGCAGTAGAGAAGTCAATGAAAGGAGGACAGTGTGTGAGGCATGTGTCTATCATGTCACATGGCCCACGTAAAGGAAAATCTGAAAGGGACAAAGGTGGACTTGAGATGAATTAAGAACTGATGAGAAGCTGGCAATCTGAGGAGAGCTAGGTTTCACAGGATGATGTGAAGGCCTTTGCTGTACTCTACTGCCAACAACCAAAAGAGGTGCAGAGAGCAGATGGCTGGAGGCCTTATAAGGCCTTTGCGTTCAGTGATGAAGGACTGGATTCATGGGGCCCCTGAATAAAGTTTTACATCAACTGCTGGCCTTGGTGACACTGTTGTATAATGATGCCTGTGAACCGAGACCACAGGGAGCACAAAGCAAGGCCCTAGGGCAGCAGTTTAGTCTCCTTCCTGGGGCCTCCTGCCCAACCACTGACTTTCTTAGATGTGACTGTTTTCCTGTCCTACTGAGAAGAACAAGCAAGGCCTGTTCCTGTTAGTTTGTGTTATTGAAACAGCATTTTCAAGTCATGCCAAGCTTTGAATTATTCAGCATTATGAAGTGACAGTTCTGACCCAAGTTACTCCATTTTGAGGACAAGTGCCAAGAAAGAAGGAGTCTCCATCCTGCTTGTAGAAGTCAATAGCCAGCACCTACCAGCACAGCGAGAGACAATGGACGTTTCATTGTGCCAATGAACAACCACACCTGAGAGTATATCGGCCACCTCAGAAACACATGAGCTTCACAATCACACAGATGGAATGCCCCCCTTCCTGGGGCTGAAAAGGAAGGAGCACCCAAAATGGAGAAGTAGCTGGCACTGTGTCCCACCCCCCACTCACTTGTTATGATCCCCATCTGGAAAAAGTGTCACGGTGGACATTGACTCCATTCTCAGGCTCTACACAGCTCACAGAAGTGTCCCTGTCTCTGTCACACAGCCCACTTCAAGCAGGCAGGCAAAATGCCTGCCACCTAGGTGTGCATTTGACAGCCTTGTGTCCAACTCATCTCTCTGTCTGTGGCTCATAAAACATACCTAGTTCCCTGCCAAGACTTACTTTGCCCCCCTCTCTCCCTCCTTCCCTCTCTCCCTCCCTTCCTCCCCCTCTCTCTCCTCTCTCCAGCCTCTACAACCCTTTTCAGGCATCTGTAACCTACAGACGTCTAAGTTACTATGTAATCTGAGAGTTAATGTCAGCAGTTAAGATTGGAGGAAAAGAATCTGTTCTTGTCAATGTCATGACTAACAAGTGAACTCAGCAGTGTGTAGTAAATTAAAGCTAACCAAATCAATGTAGATGGTGAATTTATTGTTTATTCTTCATTGTAGGAAGACACACATGTGTCCATGTTTCTAATATAGTCTGCTCATAATATCTATGTGAATGGACCTGATACAACTCTCCTGAATTCTGTAAACCTTTGCCTAACTTGAAACTGTGTGTGTGTGAATTACTATGAACTAAGCTGTGTGTCCCTCCCCAGATAAGTATGCAGAATCCCTATACTTGGAGACAAAGCAGGTCAGGGAGGTTAAGTGATAAGGATGGATTGCAAATCCAAGGTGACCGTGAGCACAGGAAGAGGTGTCCATGCCAGGAGGAGGAGCCTGGAGCAAGCCAGCCCTGCTGACCCTTGCCATTGGACTCCCACCCCCAGAACAAGGAGAGGACCCGATCTGTTCCCTAAGGTGCCATCAAATGCCTGTGGTATTTTATTGTGTCATCCATTGCAAGCGAGTACAGAGAATGAGATCGCAGGAGAACCGGCCTGGAAGGAAAAGGAAGGGGAGTGAAGTGGAGAGATCGAGAGGCAAGAAGAGCTGTGGGGAGCTGCAGCTATGGTAATGTGACTTTAACCCGCCACACACACCCTTTACACACACACACACACACACTCACACACACACACACACCCTTTACACACACACACACACACACACACACACTTTACACCCCCAGCACACACACACACTTTACACACACACACACACACACCCTTTACACACACACACACTCACACACACACACACTCACACACACACACTTTACACCCCCAGCACACACACACACTTTACACACACACACACACACACCCTTTACACACACACACACACACACACACACACACACACACACACACACACACACACCACACACACACACCCTTTACACACACACACACACACACACACACACACACACACACACACACACACACACACACACACACACACACACACACACACAGCACACACACACACTTTGCACCCTCCACACACACACACACACACACACACACACACTTTACACCCTCAGCACACACACACACTTTGCACCCTCAGCACACACACACACACACACACACACACACACACACACACACACTTTGCACCCTCAGCCAGCAGAATCTATGTGAGGAGTCTTCATCCTGGGCAGGGACTCCTCTCAAACCAGAAGCTTCTTAGCAGCTCTGATCTGATGCAACTCTCTCAGCTAATGTGTGCTTCCAGCTGAGCCAGATAAGGAGAGAGCTTCCAAAGGGCCCCCCACAAGCCACACCAGGCTGGCCTTCCTCGTGGGAGCCCCAAGCAGTAGAAGCCAACATGAAAGTGAGACTTGCAATTTTCCAGAATCACGGGGTATGAGTAACTGGCCATTAGGGCCCACAGGAAAGACGAGGATGGCTCCTTGAGGGAGGAAAAGACAAAACAAGGGAGCCTCTTTCAAAGAGCCAGGAACAGGAGAGGTTCCTGTAAGGTGAAGAAATAGAGGGAACATTTCCAGGTTTCCTGGCTCCCTGAGATACCCGCATGTAACAGGAGCTCATTACTCATGTATAACAGTACTTGTATGTATGTGTTTCCAGTGCTCAAACACACATTTCATCATATTCTGCTGCCTTCCAAAGTCTCAAGAATTCCCAGCCCTTCTCAAGGTAATGCCACATCATGGTGGCAGGGGAGGAAATGCCCTGGGAGGTGAATACCATCTAAGTTTCAATTTGTCAACCCAGGGTGACAGTAGGCTCATTCAGATTTAGCAAAAGCCAGACAGCTTTTAGCTAGATTGCAAAGTAAGGGTGGAGGAGGCCTGGGAGACAGCTCGGTCATTAAGTACTTGCTTCACAAGCATGGGAACGTGTCTGAATCTGCAGCACCCACACAAATGCCAGGCAGGCCTGGTGGCCCCTGCAAGCCCTGGGGAGACAAACAGAGCACAATGGCTAGCTAGACTATCCAAACTGTTGCGTGAGAAGCTGTGTCTCAATTTAAAAAAAAAAAAAATAAGTGGAGAGTGAAAGGGTGATCCTCGATAACAACTCTTAGCCTCTATATGCATACACACACACATACATGTATACACACCACGCAAATGCTTTTTCACACATACATTCATACACACACACACACACACACACACACACACACACCATAAACTCTGTGTGTTATAGCCATCTTTCTAGAATGGAGCGCACATATTATGTTTGCCATATTCTCCAAGTGATATAATTTTAAAAAAGAGGTTTAAGCAATTGACACATAAGCAACTAAACTGGTGAATAAAACCCACAGAAGACTTTTCATAGTGTAGATTAACTACATACAAGAATGAGTCGATTGTGACATCATAATGCGATAACATGTTTTCACCATATTTACCTCCACAATCACTTCCTCTGTCCCGCCCTCTCCTCTGGTTCCTTTCTTCCTTCATAGTCCCCTTTAACTCTGCTGTCTCTTTTCTATAGTTCTCCACACGGGAGAAAACTTTCAAAACTTGTCACCCTGAGTCTGGTTCCTAGAGTTCCAAATTCCCCCAATGAAGGGTTGTAAACTGAAAGATGAAATAAACCCTTTTCTCCCCAAATTGCTTTTGGCCGCAGCATTTATCACAGCAATGGAAAAGCAAACTAATACACCATCCATTTATATTACAGTCCAGAAGATGTAAAACCCAAAGGACAGAAAACAGATCAATGGTTTAGGGGGCAGAGCTTGTGGAGAAGGGATCGGCTTCAAAGGGACACAGTGGACCTTTCAAGAGTAATGAATGTTTTCAATATATCTATCGTTGTGGTAACCATACAACTGTGGGCATTTAGCAAATTCCTCAACTTACAAATGTTTTTAAAAAGCTAGCTTTATATAAATTATACCACAGCAAGCATGGTGTTTCAAAATGTGATAGAGTTAATATAAATAAAATAAAATGTGATAGACTAAATACAAATCTCATTAGTTAACAGCACAGAAGCAAATCCAGGAAGGCTCCCTCCTTCTCAGGCCTCTCTGGACCCCAATGATAACCTTTTGGCCAGCAGTTCCATTGGGGCCCCCATCGTTAAACTGGAATATGTTTTCTGCTGACAGAGACCTCTCTGCTCTGCACTTAGGGAGATCAGATGCAGGTTTCTTCAAATGATGCTTAGCAATCTCCTAAGAAATGTGATAACTGTAAATAAATCACAGTCGTGTAGACCAAACTGCTCCTCAAAACAGACTGACATTCACAAGGGAGTAGTAGGAAGATGAAGAGAAACCTGCTTGGTAACCGAACTGAGCAATGATAGGCCAGAAGATCAACAGCTCTCCCACAGACCCCTCCCATCTAGGCTGAGAGGACTCTGGATGATGGAGAAGCTTGATGCTAAGGATGACCACAGTGATGCTGATGATAAGGATGACCATAGTGATGCTAAGGATGACCATAGTGATGCTGATAAGGATGACCATAGTGATGCTGATAAGGATGACCATAGTGATGCTGATGATAAGGATGACCATAGTGATGCTGATGATAAGGATGACCATAGTGATGCTGATGATAAGGATGACCATAGTGATGCTGATAAGGATGACTATAGTGATGCTGATGATAAGGATGACCATAGTGATGCTGAGGATGACCATAGTGATGCTGATGATAAGGATGACCATAGTGAAGCTGATGCTGAGGATGACCATGGTGATGCTGATAAGGATGACCATAGTGATGCTGATAAGGATGACTATAGTGATGCTGATAACAACAACAGTGTCAGCACTGCCAACAGCAATAGCATGTAGACTAGAGCTAGAATAAATATTTTCTTCTGGTCCAATACACCCCAATAGGTACTGTAATGACCCCACTTTTCAGAGGAAGGAAATGAGGCACCAGGATGCTAGGAACCTTGCTCAAGTCTACACAATGTACATGGCAGAGCTGGGCTCTGAACCCATGGACCTCCAATCCCAGGGAAAGCACTGCTAGCATTCTTGTGACATGATATGGGGATGAAAAGTGAACATGTTTTTTCCCCAAGCTAAGTATCTTTTCCAAGTTCTAGAGTGTGTAGAATATGGGAGTTATGTTTTTCATTTGCTTGTTTTTATTGTTGTTGTTTTGACTGTGGTCCATTGCTCTGCCACTCCTGAAACACAACTGGCCTCACTCGCATGAAGAGACCACAGCTTCTCACTAGTTTCTCATACAACCAAAGTTTCCCAGGCCCCAGGTCTTAAAAAGTGAGGGCTTTGGGCTTCATGTGAGCATTTATAGAAAGCAAGAACATAGCAGGGAGTCTGAGACTGGGACAAGGAGACAAAGTAGCCAGGTGGTGATTACAGACAGAGAACAGATTACAGATGGAGAACATCTGGTCATCAGAAAATCTTAACTTCACCCCTACACAGTAAGCTCTATACACCAACAGCTGCAGTCACAACACATGGAGATTTATGAGGAAAGAAACCTCCTCATAGGAGACCAGGAGCCAAGCAAATGCCCAGAATAGAAACCAGGAAGAAAGGTGGATTTGCTGGGTCTGTAATAAAATCAACTATAGGCTTCCCCATACAATATTTTTTCCAACACACATTCCAAGAAGGAAGCTACAATTCCTGGCTAGTCACAGTCCTGACAGGAAACAGTGAGCAAGTACGGTGTGCATGAGTTGCTAAGGCAGCGTTCTCTTCATGAATTTGATGCACTTTCACTTGTAATATATCTAATGTACACTGAGTCCATCAGGATACGACCCACAGTAAGTTCAGAGACACCTGCACTGGGATTTTTTTCATCTCAGGCAGAATGCCCAAAATTGTTCACCCAGATAAGGAACACTTCTTCTAATGACAGAGCCATCTCAATCATTAATATGCCCAAGCTTTCTAAAGGGCCGGTGTCTAGACTCTGTTTCTTGAGTTGTATATGTATTATTCACTAGTTAGTGTATCTTTATGAGAAACCTTACAACATCACTTGAAAATGTAGAGTGCTCTGCAGTTGCTAAGCTATTTTAGTGTGTTCTGGTTGTATATTCCCTAGACCCGTATCATCAGTCCTGGCTGGCAAACTCTCAGTAGAAATGGCACAGCCAGCGCCATGCGTTTGGGTACAAGATGTTCCAAACTTTTCTCTGCTAGGAAACCTGAAGGACTTGAGTTGGCTATCCTACCTGCCAAGAGTCTCAGAAAGAGGAGATGGACTGAGGCCCCCCCCCGCCCCAGACTGCAACAAGCATGCTATGTGAGTCCTTAAAGCTGTGGGAAAGTGGAATTCTTTCTTGCTACAGCAGAGCAAAGGCCTTACAAGAGATACAATTGTAGCCACACATCTGGTGAGCTAACCTATGCCAAATTCAAGTATTCCCAGATCCCTGGTAAGCTTCTGTATCTCCAGTCTGAAGTGCCCTAGCATGTAATTATCAGAATATACTTCCTCCACCATTGTCCCTGCCCAGGAACACACACACACACACACACACACACACACACACACACACACCCTACTCAAGGATGTCTGCCCAGCAAGGACTTGACAATCTACTACCTTCCCTGCTGCGTTGCAAAAAAGCCATTTCGCAGAACAGGAGACGGCTGTATATCTGACTTGGATGGCTGGACCAGACAAAACAAGACCCTGAGTAGAATGGAGTGAATCCTGGTCTTAGGACACAGAAGGAAATAAAGATCTAGTGGCCTGAACAAAGTGGTAACGGGGGAAATCAGCAAGCATGAGCCCATCTGGCTGTCCATCTGAAGCCCCAGCTGTGTTTGCCAAAATGCTGGTTTCCAGACCCCATCCCAGATTCCCCTAATCCAGATCAGATTCTCTAGGTGTGAAAGGGGAACACAACCTTTACAAGTCCCCAAGCTATTCAGAGAGCCGGCCAGGTCAGACAGCCATAGAGGTGAACCATGAAGCCCTTCCTAGTTTTGGCATCAGGGATCATCACCACAGATAGGACAGGTACAGGGCTGCGTTCACATGAACCTGCTTGAGGGGTGATCCAACAAGAGGCTCTGACCATGTAGATACCAAACTCTCTAGAGACTGAGTGACCTTAGGCACTGTAGGTGCAACTAACTTCCTGGCTATCAGGGTGCTGTGCCAAAAACAAACCTAGGCTACATAGGCTATACACCCTCGATTCCTTCAGTTAGCCATGTCCTGAGCATGCATGTGACATTCACTGGGAGGCACTTGCAGCAGGGTCTCCTGGGTAGCGTTAATGGCCTACTATTGCTCTGGAATGTGAGGTGTGGATTGAAAGCCCAGTCCCACAGCTTACAAGAACAATTTCCTCGAAATTTTGATTCTCTCCTCTTTGAATGTGAACTTTGTAAGTGATGTCTGACAAGGCATTGCAAGCATCCATGGCAGTGGTACATGAGGCTAAGGCTTCCAGGTACTGCAGGCAGAGGCAGCATCCATGCCAAGCAATTGGCCTGGCACACAAGAAGTCACCCAACATGCCAAAGGCCCTCGGGAACAGCTAGGGCCAAGACCTGAGCCCATTTGGCTGGTGGCAGTGGCAATGATAACAACAAAGCAATGCAGAGGCAGCAACAGTGGAGAGCTGGTCTACCCATCAGTCCTTGGAGCCCATCCCTGAGGCAGCTGCATAAACGTGAACAGTCCATCCTGGGTGCCAGAAAAAGGACTGCTGGTGTCCAGGCAACAAACTGTGTTAGTAAATTACTGAAAAATAAAAAGGTACATATGGACATGGCGATATCCAAGATATCCAAGAACTATCAGAACTCTTTGGAGCTCAGACTCTCCAACTTTAAAAACTGATCAACATGGCAAAGCAAATACTCACTGGCTGGACCAGAATCAACTTTAAATACTGCCGCATTCAACAGCAAAGAACACCATTTCTATAGAAAGCTTTGGATGCATGAATTATTAGTAAGAAAAAATATTTTTATTTTATTTCTAATATGCAAAGCATTAGAGATTGTGGTATTTTCAAAGAAGCTGTGTTTTGGTGACTTTCCTCTTCCTCCCAACTCCAACTCCCTGTCCTCACTGTGTTTTCCTCCTTTCACGCCGTATGTGTCCTTTTGCCACCAACCCAATCCTTCCTGGTCACCTCCCTTTACCATCTCTTGGTTTCTGTTCTCAATCTTTAGGTTTTAATTACACTTACACACACACACACACACACACACACACACACACACACACACTATTTTGCAGGCTATAATCCATATATGAGGGAGAATGTGCGATTTTGGCTCTGGGTTTGGATCACCCAGCTTAATATTATAACTTGCTATTGTATCTACTTTTCTTCAAATTTCTTGATTTCATTTCTCTTGCAGCTGAATGAACTTACACTGTATATATGTACCACCGGTTCATCATCCATTCATGCATTGGTGGGCATCCAGGCCGGCTCTATTTCCTTGCTGTACTATAACAGTACAGAAACAAACGTGAATGCGCAAGTGTGTCTGTATTAAAATGTGGAGCCCTCCGGATATATGCCCAGGAGTTGTATCACTGCAGCTGCTTAATTTTTTTTTTTTTTTGAGAAACCTCCATACTGCTTTCCACATGGCTGTCCTAGTCTGCTCTCCCACCAGCAGTGGGTAGGATTTCCTCTTCCCCACATCCTCAGCAGCATTTGCTATCAGATTTCTTGAGAATAGTGTTGGGATACTGATGTCTTTAAAAAACAAAAAAAAAAAAAAAAAAACACTGTTTTCTTTTGAGCAATGTCCATTTGCTTCATTAGCCCCATCTTGCTGGTTTGTTTGTCTGTTTGTATCCATTGTTGCAGCTGTTTGTGAATTCTGGACATCAGGCTCCTATCTGAAATACAACTGGCAAAGACTTCCTCCCATTCCCTGGGCTGTCTGTTAGCCCAGCTGATAGCTTCCTCTGCTGGAATTTTATGTAGTTCCACCTGTTAATTACTGGGGCTAGTCCTGGGCTACTGGAGTCCTGTTCAGAAAGTTCTTGCCAAAGCCTATATTTTTTTTTAACAGAGCCTATATGTTAAAGAGCATTCTTTCAATTCCTCTTTAACAGCTACCATGTTTCAGATTTTAAATTCAGATAGCTGATCCAGGTCAAGTTGATTTTTATGCAAGGTGAAAGATCTGGATCTAATTTCACTCCCGTATGTGGATAACCAGTTTGACAAGCACCGATTTTTGAATATGCTGTCTTTTTCCACCACATGTTTTTGGTACCTTTGTCAAAAATTAGGTGGCCATAGCTTTGTCCATTTATTTCTGCATTTGTCTATTCTGCTCTGTGTGTCTATCCATTTTTACTCCAGTCCCTGGCTGTCTTTGTCACTCTAGTAAATTTGGGATCAGATAGTGTGATGCCTCCAGCAGTGTTCCTTCTCCTTGGGGATTGCTTTGCCTCCTTGTGCTGTTCTGAGATGCCATATGAAAGCTTAGATTGCTTTTTCCAGTTATGTGTGAACTGATACTGGAATTTTGATGGGAACTGCATTGAATCTGCAGATTACTTCCAGTGACCTCTGAAGTTCCCATATTAATTCTGAGAACCCAGGCCCATAGGAGGTCTTCCCATTGCCTATTGTCTTCTTTGACTTCCTTTTTCAATGTCTTGGAGTCTTTGTTGTAGGTGTCTTTGAATGCTTCAGTTAGACTTATTCCTAGGTATTTAACTTATTTACATTTTAGCTATTTATGAATTGTTTTTCCATATGTCTTTTGATAAAATATTCTTGTTGGTATATATGGAGGCTACTGACTTTTGCATATTGGTTTTGTGTCTTGTAACTCTATGGAAAGTATTTACCACAGTAAGAGTTTCCTGGCATATATAGCCTTTTAAGTGTAGACTCAGGGCATCTGTAACTGGGGATAGCTTGAGTCCTTTGTTTTCCAATTTGTGTTATGTATGAGTGTCTATTACCTTATTGTTCTGGCAAAGACTTCAAGCACTATACTGAGAAAGCAAGGTGGGTAGCACCCTTGTCTCCTTTTAGGGGAAATACTGTCAGTCTGTCTCTGTTTAGTGTCAGTCTGTCTCTGTTTAGTGAACTGTTGCCTGTGGCATATATTATTCTGAGATGTGTGGTATCTATTTCTAATGTCATCCATGACTTTGGGTTTCTCCTTTTGAACCACAGCCATCATCTTCTCAAGCAGAGCTGTATGTCAAGCTCTCCCCAATGATTCATGAGGCCAGTGTCTTTAAATAAAAACAGGACGACAAGTAGAGAGAGCACTGGGCTCTTTGAATTTGGGCCAGTATTTCCAAATGCAAAATAGACCACAGCTCCAGCCCCCTGCCTTTATAGATAAACAAGAAGATGACCTTTTATGTCAGAAAGAAGCAGAGAAAATTCCATTCCTTGTGGAATGTTGAGTTTGAAACAAAGTTTTTCTGTGTTTCTCCTCAAAAACAGCAAGCCACAAAATGTCCCCAGTAGGTACAAGTGACAGGCCAGTAGATACAACTTGCCCCTAGGGCCAACCCAGATGTTCAAACAACTGGTCTTGGGTCCTTTCCAAACCAAACGTTCAGAGCACGTGCTTAGACACTGTCCCACTCAGGAGTAGAAATCCCCCTCTCCTGTCACACTGTCCACTCTTGGGAGGTCACACTCTCCCCAGCCATTAGGTTTCAAGAAGCCAGCTTATCTTCACTCTCCTCTCAGCCATCTCTGAATGAACTGAGGTTCTGTCTCTGAGTTCTTTCCGGGGGAGTGGGGGGGCAGTTTGGAGGGTTGGGGGCATCTATTTCCAAAAATGGAGAAAACTACAGAACTGACCAGGTTCTACAAAGATTTTGGTCCCCTTTCTGTCCTGTCACTAGCCCCAAACTTTCTTAAAGGGGAAAAAAATCATGTTCCCAGACCCCACAAGCCTCGGGATAAAAATGAGGGTGGCTGTAAAAGTCATGTTCCCACCCTCACAAACAAATGTGTTGCCCGCACCCTTAGCAGTTCAGGGTTGGACTCAGATAATTATTCTCTCTACAGGGCAACTTTAGAAAAACAATTTTTCAGGGTGACTTTAAAATAGAACTTCAGTTGCAAACTTGTGGTTTACACGCAACCTTCCAAGAAGAGGTCAGGCACATGCAAAGTAGCCTGCTCTTACGGCTTTTAATCTCCCCCAAGACATTTAGTTCAACAAGAGATACTCAGAAAAACAAACACTTAAAAATCTTGGTTGGGTTCTATTTAATTTGCTTTTAAAATAACTCTAATATAAAATTGCTTCATCAGAACTGAAAACACAGGAGACTTCTGTCAAATTGTCCTATTGGAAAGAATAGAGAGGCAGTCAGGGAAAGACAAACACACACACACACACGCACACACACACACACACACACACACACACACACAGAGAGAGAGAGAGAGAGAGAGAGAGAGAGAGAGAGAGAGAGAGAGAGAGAGAGAGAAAGTGCTTTTGACTCAGAACTTGAAGGTGTGAGATGAATATGTGATAGTTAATCACAATTGTCAACTTAATAGGACCTGGGACCAACTAAGAGTAATTCCTCTGGTAGGGCCTATGAGGGTATTTCTAGAAAGGTTCAACTGAGGGGAGAAGAGCGTCCCAAGAGTGGGTGACACTAGGGGATGGTGGCCCAGATACAAAGAGCCCCCACCAAAAGCAGGGTTGCTGCTGCTCCTGCCTCTTGCTGCTGAGCATCTCTCCTTGTTGCAGTGCTGTTGTTGCTGCCTCTGTCCTTCACTGACATCAGACCCTGGCTTCTGTAGCCTCCCAATATGAACTAAAGACCATCGACTTTCCAGGAACCTTCTAGCCCTTCGATATCAAATTAAGACTGCGGAGACATCTAACAACCTGAACTGAGCGGCCACTGGATTCTCAGCTTCACCTCCATGCAGTCATTTGAACTAGCTCCATCCTATTGTATAAGCCAATCTACTAAATCCTCTTCTGCAACACACACACCCCATCCGTTCTGCTCCTGTAGAGAACCTATGCAATACAATATGGTAGGAAGTGGGTTAAATGACTGTCTTGTTTTTATTCACACTGGAGTCTTTATTCTTGGCAGCCATCTCATACATCACAAGCCCACTGGACCAAAGACGAAGCAAGGCTGATGCTGCTGCCGGGACCAACACATCGCACATCAGCCGTGATTCTGCAGGGGTGGCAGGTACACAGCCCATCTGTAAACCTGACAGTGGACTCCAGATTGCTATCTGGTGCAACAGTGACCATGTACCCTGAGTATCTAACCCAGAATAGCTACAGAATTACTTACAGGAGCTATTACAGAAGGAGCAGGGATATTTCTAAAGAGCTCGCCAGCTGGGTGAAGATACTCTACACACAGAGAGACAAACTAACTCCAAATGTGAATAGGAAGAGTAAAATATAAACAGGCCAGAGAAGAGCCACATGGCTGGGAAGGGGCTTGAGGAGGTACCTGAGGACGAGGAAGCCAGTGACTTATTCATCTGCCAGTGGGTGAGTGACTGAAAGCTAAGAGGCGCGTGGCACTGAGAGATTGAGCTGAGAAAGGAAGACAGCATTTTATAGCCACCAAACAAATGGCTCTGCTGGTCACCGCCAGTAAGCGAAGACTTACCTGCAGACACACACAACAAACTCATGATCAACTGTTTACCTTGTAAAATGCTGGAAAACATACACTGTATAGAAAACCCTGTCTAAAGCAGCATCCCTGGCAGTTCACTGGTGATAAGGTAAAAAAGCAGAGCCTCCCCAACCATTCATGTGCAGGGCCTGCCATATACATGGAGTGCCGGAAGCACCAGGGACCCTGCCCCCCCACAAGTGATGGCTGGAGATTTCTGCATTGGCTTTTCCAAGGGATGCATCTTTATTCCAGCCACACAATTTCTTTATTTCCCAATAATACAGTCACCCCTAGTGTCTACAGGGAATGAGTTCTGGAACTCACATATACTAAAACCCATGAATACCCAAGTGCCTTACATAAAATATCCAGTGTTTGCATATAACCAATGCACATCTCTTGCATATTTAAACTACCTCTGTGTTGTTATAATAACAGATGCAATGTAAATGTTATACAAATAATCATCTTATCAAATTGTTAGAGAAAATAACAAGAAAGCGTCTGTGCATGTTCAGTATGGATGTAAAGTTTTCTGTCTGCAGCTGGTTTGGTGCACAGACACAAGAACTCTGAGTTGTTTTCTGTTACCATTTCTCCCTCATTTTTTGCTCTAATAACCACAAAACTATTTTCAATAAACAGTTGTGGCATGCAAAGTTGTTGTGTGATGCACTAGCTGGCTATCTGTATGGGCTTCCCTGCCTATTGCTGCCGTAAAATATCCTGACAAATGAAGCTCAGAGGAGAGCAGGTTTCTGAGCTCACAATTGCACACTCCGATCCACCATGGGACAGTGAAGGTGGCAGCCAGTCACACCACACCCACACTCAAGGGTAGGGTAAGGGGGTGATCAAGTCCCTACTTTTCGGCTCTCTTTCTCCAAAACTAGGAAACTGTGCTATCCACTTTCAGACTGGGTCTTTGCACCAGTTAATGTAGTCAAAACAGTCCCCCAGGGTCATTCCACAAGTCACCTGATCTAGATAACCCCTCACTGAGACTCCCCTCTTCAGTGATGCCTAAAGTCTAGATCTAGATTCTAAAAATATCAAGCTGACAATTAAAAACAACTATCACAGCTCCCAAACAATCTGTTCCCCACCAAAAAAAAAAAAAAAAAAACATTAACTATGAACTGTGTTTCTAGCAACATCTTTGGATACCTGGATGTACTCACTGTGCCTAAGAGGACACATGAAAAATTCCTCATGTGAAAAATTTCACATATGCACACAAAACTGGAATAATCCATGTTCTTCATTGCTGACTAGCTCATTTGGTTAACATGACCCAGATAGCATGAGGAAATGGGCCATCCTGTGATGGGGGATGTCCTTCTGTGTATGTTTATCTTATTGGTTGTTGAATAAAGCACTGTTCAGTCATTGAGGCATAATGATAGGAGAGACTAGGAGTCAAGAAGGATTCTGGGAAATGTAGTAAAGAGAAGTCTTGTGATGCAGGCAGGAAGTGACATAGCAGGCAGACTCAGAATATAAGCAGGGACAAAGAGAAAATCGCTCTCTTCCTCTTCCTCCTGCTCTCTGCTCTGGAGCCACCATGTGATCCCAGCAAGAAGGACGCATTCTGCAGGCGTCCTCCATAAGATAAGTCTTATGATTATGGTTGATAATTAATACTGAGCTAGCAGATAAGGAATCCTAGTCATTGGCCAACAGCATTGAACCTAATATAAGTCTGTGTGTGTTATTTGGGGCCCTAACGCAGCGGGTGGAACTCAGGTGGCTTGGCAGAAAGACTTATCATTACAGTCCTGCCTTTATTTAGAAAAAACATTGGTTTGTTGTTTTAAGAGAGAGCCACTTGAATAAAAGACATGGATTGGGTGTAAAATCAATGATTGGTCATCTCACTTTATAGCATAGGTTTTACAATGGTGACAAGGTAGGATTCAAACAACCTTGTCTCAAACAACCTTCCTACCTTGGCCTCCAAAGTAGCTGGGACTATAAATTCAGCTGACCACTCCCAACCAGTCTTAGAGTCAGAAAATCAGCCTTTTCCGATAAATTTCATCTACTTAACTTCCAACTGCCATATATCTATCACATGTCATCTATATCATATGTAGTATGTATGTGTCTATGTATCTCCATCGTCAGCACTAACTCCAGCCAGTTCACCAGGAATGAAAAGAAGGTGAAAAAGCAGAGCCCCCTGATGTTTTCACTCTTGTTCAGGGGCCACCATACAAATGGAGTGCCACAAACACCAGTGACTCCTGTGGGTGATGGACATGTATTATATATATATATATATATATATATATATATATATATATATCAAATCATCTGGACAATATGTAAACATTTGGATTCTCTACAGATGTAAAAAACCATATGGTTTTAGGATGAGGGGAACCTAAGGGTTTCTCCTGAGCTGATGTTCATTTAGTAAAAGGACCTCCATGGAGCCACTTAACGTTACAAGCTTCTTGTGTGCCTTTAAATGGAATTTGATTATACAAATTAAATCCATATAGATGTGCTCACATTTCCAGGAATATGTCCACTGTATATAATGAGATGAACTTATTATTTGGCTTATCTTGCAAGGGCTATAATGTAAACTGGTAAAACACAAGGTGAAAGTCCTGTGGCCGTCTTCAGCATTAGGAGGCTTCACGTGGTTGTTGCTATCAAGGCTACCTCTGCCCCAGGGCTTTCGCACTTGCTCTGCCCTCTGCCAACACCAATTACTGTCTCGTTTTCACTAAGTGCATGGCTGAGTCTCAGCTTCATCCAGACCTCAGTTCAAATGGATCTTCTCAGAGAAGGTCGGGGTTCAGTCCAACTCACACAGTTCTCCCACATTCTGCTAATGCTAAGATTTTTCTCTTCATGGTGCTCATCACTGTCTAGCCTATTGGCTTGATTAGTGGCGTGTGTGTGTGTGTGTGTGTGTGTGCGCATGCGTGCATGCGTGCATGAGTACATGCTTGTGTCTGTGGGTACATGTATGCAGATGCAGCTCTCTATGTGAGCCTACGAGACCAGAGCTTAGTGTCAGGGATTCTCCTCTTTTTTTATTTTTATTTATGCTTTGGCAATTTCATACATGAATACAATTTATTTAGATTACATTCATTTTTTTAGACAAGTTCTCTCACTGACTCTTGGAGGTTGCCAATTCAGCTAGACTGGGTAACCACTGAGCCCCCAGGATGCCTCCTGTCTCTGTTCTCCAGCCCTGAGATTATAGGAACACACCACCATACCCATGTAAAAATCCAGGTGGATGATGGGAATTGAACTTGGTCTTCATGCTTACACAGCAAACACATTACCAGCTTAGTGGTTTAGTAATAAATAAAACCCCTCTTTATTTACTTATTACTAAATGCTCTGAATGAATTGTAAACTTTGCAAAGGCACAGATATTGTTTTGTGTTCCTCTGTTCTCCAGACACATTTCTGGCTCCTAGAAGGGGCATCTGGAGCATAAAGGTCAATAAATATTGAATGAAAGAACAAGCAAGTCAGTGATCTCTTAGTCATGCCTCAAGTAGATTCTGGAAAACCTTCAGAACTCTGAGCCGCTGTGTGCCCATGGCAATCTCAAGCAATGCTGCATCTGATCTGCAGAACCCTCTCTTCCACGCGTCCCTCCCCATTTGCCCTGGCCAAAGAGACCTTTCTGCAATCTCCTCTTCTTCTGTTGTTTTATTTCTCAAATTAAACGATTGACCATATTCCCTCCTGGTTTCCTCAGTTCTTCAATAAAATACCTGCCTCATGTCAGACAGTGTGCACAAGCAAACAGGAAAAGACTAGCAAGCACGCTGGAGCTGGGGGAAGAGTGTGTGGCCAAGGAGAGAATGGGACCAGAGCAGGGGCTGGGCTTTGAGAGTGAATCAGGAGAGCCGGCTGGGGTTGAGGGAACAGGCATCCTTGGAGGAGAGAATGAAGGACACAGGGCTGTTGAGTAGAAAGGACAGAACAGCACAGGAAGGGACACAGCAACAAAGTGGAGTCTGACTTTCTTGTAGACTAGACACAAGTAAGACCATGTGACCACGCACGTCTACGCACTGCTACAGACATGTACTTATCCTGTAGTGGGGAACAGCAGGCAGAAGAATGCCATTCACATGTGAAGGATGTCTGGGACGTGTGACATTCTAAACCCCTCATGTGGGTCACAGGCCACCATCTTCCATTTGGAAGAGGAAGAAAACAAGAAGCAGACACTTGACCCAACAAGTTCAGTCACCACACAAGTGAGATATGATCCATTCTAGGATCCAGAATGCTGTAGTGTGTTCAGTGCCTTTCTTTGCTGTGTGGAATTTCTAGCCTTCATACACATACCCCAATGCTAGGGGCCAAACCCATTACTTTCTACACGTTCCCACTGAGCCACACTCCGGCTCATAGGCTTGAGCAGGAAACTGAGCAGTGACTCTTTCTTCCAGCATCCTCTTCCATACTGAATTCTCTATCTCCTCAGATAGTCATCCCCTCCAAAAACAAAAACAAAAAAACCTCAAAACCATACTCTCTCTCCTCATGAAGATGTGCTGCCCACCTCAGAGGGGTCATTTTAATCTACGAGAACCACCATCTTCATCATGCTAGCATAACTTTGTCAATTAGACAAATCATAGTTCATCAAGCAGGTGTCTGAGCCAGTGAAACAAAGGACAAGTATCTCCCAAGGGAACTAGAGTATGGGAGGACCAAAGTATAGAGACCAGAGGGGACTAATGTAGACAAGAAGGAGGGTGGAGCTGGGCTTCAGGTATAAAGCAGAATAACTCTGAAGGATAGAAAGCAGCACTGGGCCCCATCCACCATACCTTAGCCCAGCCTGTCTCTCCAGCTGCACAGCTCTGATCTCACACTCTCTAAGCTTGGCCTCATCACCCAGTTCCCAGGTCCATGAAGGCCAAATGAAGAAATGTCCATAAAGAGTTCAGCCAGACCCAGCTTACATGGGGCCTTTTCAAGAAAAGAAAAGAACAAAAAGAGAAAGGAAGAAATGTAAATGGAGTTCTCAATTGGTCTATATAATAAAAAGCTGGAGTCGGATACAGAGGAAAATGCTGAGAGATCAGAGAGAAGGAGCAAACCACCACCACACCTTACCTCCTTAGCATCTCAGCAGACCAAAGAGCAATTTCCTGTTTCTTCCTGCTTATATCCTGTTTCCGCCCAGCTACCTCACTTCCTGTCTGTCTGTTCAGACCTCCAGACCTCTTTGGTTAGCTAGTGATAAGCTCCAGTCTCTGACCTTCAGACAGGCCTTATTTGTACAAGCAAGATGTCACCACAAAGAAAGGAGAAAAGGGAATGAAAACGTGAGTGATAAAGACCAACTTTTTAACTTGACTAACATGAAGGGTCCATGACTACATGACAGGACTTGGGGTCCAGGACTGTCACACACAGTGTGTTAGCTACACAGTGCACAAGGTGCAGCAAGGGTGTGTCCTGTAGCGTTGACCTTCACAACCCAAAGGAGCCCTGGCAGGTCCTCCCTTCTTGTTTACCACACTGCCTGGCTGTGCCTGCATGAGGAGTTTGTCCACCATTAGGTAGACTGAAGACACATTGCTTTTTACTTTAACACTTTTCTGACTTGAAGTGGATTTTATTAGTAAGATTACTAGCCTGGCCATTCTGTTGAGACTAGAGCAAAGTAGTCTTTTCTGAAGGTCTGGCACCCAACTATGTATAACCGAAGCCCAGGTTAACCTGTGCTTGTCCCCATGGGCATGACACAGCCCAAACGGGCCCCCAGCTGGTAGCAGACTGGAGAGGAAGGCTGAATCACTGACTAGACAGGTTCTGTATAGGGCTCATAACTGCCCATGCAGCTGGTCTAAGAACTGCCAGATAAAGATAAGCCTCCCGAGGTCAGTCACAGCTACAAGTCACTTCTACAGCTATGAACATGACGCTAAATTTGTTTTGTTTACCAGACTATGATCAAGGAGAGTTGAGGGAAAGTTCCAGAACCCCCTGTAGCACTCCTCAGGCTGGGACACATCCATCCCATCATTCAGTACCTCACTATATAGAGGAAAACCACCCTGGAACCTACTAAAGAGCACTAGTACTCGTAAGGCATGGGGGGGTGCATCTTGGTTACAGCTGAAGGCAGTCACTGAGCCAAGACTGGGCATTCTCTGCCCTACAGTGAACAAAAACGAAGCGAGAAAGAAGCATTACACTGAACAGAGCAGAGTCTCCAGCTCAGCAAGGCTGACCTCCAACACCTGTGCCTTCCTCATCTGTATCCAGAGGTAGGATTCTCAATATTCTCAGTAACAGCTGGCTAGGAAGTTACCACCCCATTCCCATAGCTCCAGGGGCCCAGATCCCAACTTCCTGGAACTGGTCCCCTCATAAATATCTGGGCCAAGTCCCTGGTCCACACTCCATTAGCCTTGTTTTTCAGTCAAAATACACATGTTTATAAGAGACTATCAAACAACTATTCCAAGCAGTGCTCTAAATAGTTTTTTATGGAGAGGGAAATACCACTGAGGCAAAGTAAGACCAATAGAGGGAAAATGTACACACGGCGGGGGCCTCTTCAATGGGTAATGACTTGTGCCTGGACAGAGAAAAAGACTGGTCATGGTTGTTGCCATCAACAGCTAGAGGATGGGAAATTACACCAATGATGGAAATGTCTGACCAGCAGCCACTGTAGGGCTGTGATAATTGGGGAAGAGACATCCAAGCAGGGTTTCTCAGTCGCTGGGCTAGGATACACAGATACAAGGCAGCTGGACTCCATGGAGCAGAGAGAGAACTTCAGAAAGACCACAGGGTTCCCTTTATCTATTGCCAAGCACTAAGTTGGCATTAGCAGGGAAAACTCTGAAGGTCCAGAGGCTCTACAAACTGAATACATCCTGTAACCAAAATATCTGAGAGAGCTTTCCTGCTTGCCATCTGCCATGGAACTGCTGCCAAGATGCAGTTTTTCATGAGGGTCCCATGAGGAAGACCATGGAGCACAGGGCTGAGTCCCCACACACCATAGAGTGCAAAGGCCAAGATCCAGGATGAGAAAGGATTCCGCCCAACCAGGAGAGCCTGAAAGACAACATCCATCCTTCATCACAGTTTGAGACTTTGTGATAGTGCTAATAAAAGGATGAAGGAGTCCTAGACCACTGCGGAGGAAAATAAGCACAAGATAAAGAAGATAAAGTTGTCTGTCCTGAAAGATTACAACGTAGATGAAAAAAGCAAAATTAGTCACCGTTATCAAGCATGCCCTTTTGACAAATGTGTTGTTGGAATTTTCAATGGTCACTTTGACATTACTATAGCAAGTGTTGTCTGACTGACTGTTTCAACAAACCAGAAGACAAGTGTAGCAAGAGTTCTAATAGGTCTTAATAATAATAAAAGTCTGGAGTCAAATATGGGGGAAAATGCTGAGAGTTCATAGAGATGAAGGAGCAAACCACAGCCACCTTACCCTATTCAACTTCCTAGCCATAGGAGACTGAGCTCCTGTCTCCCCCTGCCTTATCACTTCCTCTCTCTACCCAGGCATATCACTCCCTGTCTGTACAGACCTCCATACCTCTATGGTTAACTAGTTGCTAGCTCTGCCCTCTGATCGTCATAAACAAGATTCACCACGGACAAGTAATTGTGGATGAGTGACTGAAATGGCAGGAACTGAAGGAAGAAAGAAAGAAAGAAAGAAAGAAAGAAAGAAAGAAAGAAAGAAAGAAAGAGAGAGAAAGAGAGAAAGAGAAAGAGAGAAAGAGAGAAAGAGGGAAGGAAGGAAGGAAGGAAGGAAGGAAGGAAGGAAGGAAGGAAGGAAGGAAGGAAGGAAGGAAAGAAGGAAGGAAGGAAGGACGACTGGGATAAATTTCAATTCTGACCAGAGTCTGGTCATAGACTATCAGACCATCCAGGAATGTCTGGCCCAGTGCTGAGACTGATGATCTCCAATAAAGAGGGCTGTGAACTAGCTCTAATGAAACTCTAAGAGCCCCTAGCAACAAAACTACCTGTTGGAACAAAGCTCAACATCGACAGAGGGAAAATAAGCAACAACAATGTTAGAGACAGAGTTATTTTCTCCACAGTTCCTGTGCTGAACCTCTCAATCCTAATGTGACTGTATTCTAGTCTTCTTTCTGTGGTTGTGATAAAAACAAAAACAAACAAACAAAACCCACCATGATCAAAACCAGCTTGGAGAGGAAAGGAATCACTTCAACTCATTCTTCCAGGTATCAGTCCATCACTGAGTCTGTCACCAGCCAGGTCAGGAACATGGAGGCCGGGGACTGAGACGGAGATCATAGAAGTATGCTGCTTCCTACTGGCTTGCTCCAACATGCAACCCAGGCTCACCTGGCCGGGGACGGAACTTCCCACAGGGCCAGACGCTCCTACCTCAATCAGTAATCAAGAAGATGCCCCACAGATGTGCCCACAGGCCAGGCTGATGGAGGCAATTCTTCAACTGAGGTTCCCTCTCCTCAGGTGTGTCAATTGACAACTAAGATTCGTGGTTACACTGTGACTGGAGCTGGGGTTAAAACAGAATTGGAAGCACGAGAGCCTAACTCGTTCTCACTAATCTTGTTAGAAGAGAAGAAGACAGCACTGAAGAAATGGACAGAGGACTCAGCAAGAAGCAATTATCCAAAAGCCAGGGAGAGGCTGTGGCAAACTGCCACCTGCATTTCAGACTCCCACCTCCAGAACCCTGAGCAAACACTTCTGTGTCATTTGTGACACCCAGGCTCATCCCACATAGTTCCCTTCCAAATGAAGCAGAACTCACCTCTGTTCCCTTCCTGTCTCAGCTCAGGCTAACATGGGGAGAGCCCAGGCTCTTACAGTAGATGCCTCAGCCTGTATACTAGGATCCTCCACAGCCTTTCCAAGTCTTTCTGTGGTCTATTGTTTTAGCAATCTTAACAGACCACCACAATCAGCAACAAGAAAAACCCACTGCTCAGCAATGCCCAGCACATGATCACTGGACTATTAGACACGCAAAGAACCAGAAACTATGTGATCTGTAAGTGGAGAAATTGAGTCAAAAGAAATAGATTCAGCAGTAATGGAAATAACAGACAAGTGTTGATTTTTAATACATTATACATACACTCCTAATAAAAAATAACATCAGAGGAGGCATGCAGAGGACATGAGGGAGCAGAAAGGTTGAGTCAGGCGAAGAATAGAAGACAACAAGAATGGAGATACCATAATAGAGGGAGACATTTTAGGTTTCAGAGAAATCAGGCACTAGGGAAATGTCTGGAGATCTACAAAGATGACACCAGCTAACAATCTAAGCAACAGAGGAGAGGGTACCTTAAATGCCCTCCCCTGATAATGAGATTGATGACTGACTTATATGCCACCCGATAGCCCTCATCCAGCAGCTGGTGGAAGTAGAAGCAGACACCCACAACTTATCACTGAACTAAACTGGAATCCAGATGCAGAGAAAGACAACTGAAGAGCAAAGGGGTCCAGACCAGGCTGGCAAAACCCACAGAAACAGCTGACCTGAACATCAGGGAACTCTTGCTCCCCAGACTGATAGCTGGGATACCAGCATGGGACTGATCCAGACCCCAGGAACATGGGTTTCAGTGAGGAAACCTCGGAAATCTACAGGACCTCCTGTTCTTATCCCTAGCACAGGTGTGGACTTTGGGAGCCCATTCCACATAGAGGAATACTCCCTGAGCCAAGACACATGGAGGTGGGCCTAGGCCCTATCCCAAAGGATACAATAGACTCTGATGACACCTTATGGAAGGCCTCACCATCCAGGGGGAGCAGAAAGGATATGTGATGGGTAGGGTTTTAGTTTGGGGGGGTGGTAGGGGAGGACAGGAAGGAGAGGGAACTGGGACTGACATGTAAAACAATCTTGTTTCTAATTCAAATAAAAAAAATCTGAAAAAAAAGAGAGTTTGCAAGATGGGTAGGCAAGGGTGGGGTGTAAAGGCACCTGCCATCAAGGCTGGAAACTGAGTTGTATTTCCAGAATCCACATGGAAGAAGGAGAGAACTGACTCCAGAAAGCCCCCTGACCTCCATAAGTGTACTGGGACATGCATTTCCACACATACAATAAACAGATCAATAAGTAAACAAATGTTTTTAAATATTTATATATTTTTAATCATATTTGGGAGTTTGCCTGCATGTATGTATTTGCTCTACATGCATGCCTTGTGCCCAAAGATACTAAAAGAGGGCATCAGATCCCCTGGAACTGGAGTTGTAGGTGGCTGTGAGATATCATGTGTGGCTGGGAACTGACCCTAGGTCCTTCACAACAACTGAGACATCTCTCCAGCCCAATAATTTTTTTCTAAATTTTTTAAAGATAAGAATAAAAAAACAAAGATGGAATTTTAGAGGTAAAAATATATCAAAATAAAATTTTTCCTGGATATAGTTGTGTTAACTGGGATACTGTGTTTACTGGCAAGGGTGTGGTGTTGGAGCAACCCAGTAGGACAGCATACAAACCACAGGAGATAAATGTTTTAGGGATTGGTTCACACAATTATGACAATGACAAATACAAAATACAGAGGATAGGGCATCGGGCTGGATGTCCAAAGAGCTCATATTGCACTCAGGTCCAATAAAGCCATTTTCAGGAATCCTCTAACTTGGGGGAAGCAGGGATCAGCCTTTCTTCTCCCAATCTTTCCATTAATTGCAGAAAGCCTACCCTCATAACAGAAGGCAGTCTGCTTTTCTCCAAGCCCACCAACTCAAAACTGAAATGTCCACCGCACCCACAAAACAGAGGAGTGAGTAAAAACCATACAGAAACCTCCAGAATAATGTTTGACCAAATGTCTGGACATTTGACAAGTCAAATTAACCATCTTTTATCATGTGTAGATACCACTTGGAAAGGATCAAAGTGATGAAAGTCTCAATGGTAAAAAAAAAAAAAAAAAAAAAAGCAAGCTCCTTAAACAGAAACACAGAAAGGGAAGAGAAACCTGGAATGTTTAAAGGCACCAGAGTCCCAGTGCTGTGATAGAAAACCCAGCAGCCATCTGCCATTCACGGAGCAGGGGTAAAGCAGGAAGCATCTTTGAAGAGTATTAGTCAAAATTTTTCTGAATTTGATTTTTTTAAAAAAAATGTATAAACCTACAGATCTCACAAGCTTGATAAATGCCAAGCAATATGAACATGAAGCAAACTCACAGTGATGTACAACAAAATTGTCAAAAGGCAGTGATAAGAATGTAGTGAAGACGGTGGGTCGGGGGAAGACGGGACCTACATATAAACAAGGTGAGAAGGTTACAAGGTCAAAAGCAATAAAAGCAAAACCACACTCAAGAGCAAGATTAGTGAATAAATCAACCAGCACTGGCGAGGTGGAATCACGCTTGAACTCTATTGGAAAGTGAAGGCAGAGGGCCCGGGACTGCTCAGTGGCAGAGCACGTCCTTAGCATGAGCACACGCCTGGATTCTAGCCCACCAGTGCAGGGGCGGGGAGAACACAAAGGCAAAATAATGACTGTAGAGGAAAACATAACCTGCATGATTTTATCAACAGACCAAGAAAAGTTACAGAAAGTCTCAACAAAAAGGACCAGATGAAGCACACTCCAGGTGTTTGAGCAATAGAAATTGGGAAGCTAATGTTGACATGAGAATTTAGCATTGACTCAAAGGACTGAAGAACTGCAGAAATAGACTCCACCCGCATTACAGAGAGCTCCACCCACATTACAGAGCACACTCTGCTTTTCGAAAAGCTGGTAAACATGAAATTTTAAAAACAGTGAAATAATATCTATGCAAATATAAAATAATTCCTTTTAACAGTATTTTAAAGATATTTTACCTTTTTCTACAGTTTGAAAGGTTCTACACTTTATTACTGGACAAACCACACCCCCAATTTAAACTTGACCAAGGTTGAAAATGTTGACCTCCATCTGGCAGGATTGATCAGTGACACAATCCAGACTGAACTCCCAGTCTTGCCACAGTGTGAATCCTCAGAGACCCGACTTCCTTCTCCTCCAGGCTCCTCTCTGAGAGTTGTACCTGATTTTGTAACCAGTTTTCACGTGAATCCATTGAGGAATAGAACAATTTTGCTCCTGTTTCTTGTCCAGGGATTGCTTGATTTTCAATGTCTTGTGAGAAGATATCTAGAGAGCCAAGGCAGGTATATGGTACATAGCGGTGGAAGAGCCAAGGCAGGTATATGGTACATAGCGGTGGAAGAGGGGAGAAGATGGATGTGTCACCTTCTAACAGTGCAGAAACATAATGTGCCTGGAACATTTGGAAGTAAAAGGATGATCATAGTAGACAAAGAGGAAAGGAAATATACTTCGTGAGTTTCTACATCAGTTTGTAAATCTAAAAGAAACTACTAAAGATATTAACTAAAACAAAGACCCTTAGCTAATAAGTTAACAATGGAAAATAATGAGATGGTTTTCAACCGAGCCATGTTGATAATGACATTGAAACTCGGAGATTGACAAGCCAGTGAAGGAGGAGGGCCAAATAGAAGATGCAGTCATAGAACCATGAAGAGACAAATGAGACAAACACTAGACAGAGGAATGAAGGCATGGCCGCTTCACACACTTACACAGTTGCCAAGCAGATGTGATCGCAATACTCTGCACTCAGTGTGCAAAGCTTCAAAATACATAAAGCAAAACTGACAGGGAAAGTTAGCCAAAGGGAAAACAGATCAAAGTAGAACTTATGTTCAAGACCTTATATCTTGAACTTATGTTCAAGACACACCTCTCTTATTAGTTAAAATAACAAAGACAGGTTTGTAGTTTGTAGGGCTATAAAATAATTAAACAGTGACATGGGAGATAATCCAGAAATATCAACACGGAAAGACACAGTTACATTAGGGTGAGCAGGTTCCAAGCATGCACAGTACCGTGGGGAAGGGATAGGCTCCTCAATAAGGCATGATTCAACTGTGCTTCTATGAGGAGAAAGCAATAGTCTTGACCTTGACCACATACTAATCCCAAGCATTGCTTTTAGACAGGCTGCAGGAGGACCCAGGTGAAGGTTTTTTAAATTTTTTATTCATTTTACGTACCAACTACAGTTCCCCTTCCCTCGACTCTTCCCACTCCCCCACCTCCCCTCAACCCACCCCCGTCCACTCCTCAGAAAGGGTTAGAACTCCCATGGGGAGTCAACAAAGCTTGGTACATTCAGTTGAGGCAGGACCAAGCTACTCTCCACTGCATCAAGGCCAAGCAAGGCATCCTACCATATGGAACGGGCTCCAAAAAGACAGTTCATGCACTAGGGATAGGCCACACAACTGTCACCCATATGCAGAGGGCCTAGGTAGGTTCCATGCAGGTTCCCCAGATGTCGGTCTAGAGTCCATGAGCTCCCATGAGCTTGAGTTAGTAGTCTCTGTGGGTTTCCCCAACATGATCTTAACCACCTCTGTTGCTCATATAATTCTTCTCCCTCTCCTCAACCAGACTCCCACAGCTCAGCCTGGTGCATGGCTGTGGATCTCTGCATCTGCTTCCATCAGTTACTGGATGAAGGCTCTATGATGACAATTAGGGTAGTCAGCAATCTGATTAGAGGGTAAGGCCTGTTCAGGCACCCTCTCCACTATTGCTAAGAGTCTTAGCTGCGCTCATCCTTGTGGATTCCTGAGAATTTCCCTAGCACCAGGTTTCTCCCTAACCCCATAATGGCTCCCACTATCAAGATATCTCTTTCATTGCTCTAGGAGAATGTTTTAAGTGTAGACATAGTTTCTCAAATGTCCACGAAGTCCACTAGCCACAAAGGAAAAATCTGATAAATCAGACTATATTAAATTTTTTTGTTCATGAAAAGATTTCAAGGTTTTTTTTTCAAAATAAAACAAACAGTAATAGACTCACCTAAAACATACAAAGACATGTAATTAGTAAACAGAGACCAGTGACACAATCAGAGAATGGACAAACGACTTGAGCAGGCACTTGAGAAGGGTCCCCTGTTGGCTCGTACACAAGCTATGAGACTGACTTCATGTGTCATGAGGAAAAACCAAATTACTGTGAACAGGGACCACAGTGCCCTACCAGCAAGAGGAAGAGGAAGGTGGCCATTTCAAACATCTTCGAGGACTTGGAACCCAGGCGCTCTCCATACTGCCATGGGTGGACTGTAAATCGGTACAGCCACATTGAAATCCATCCCACTGCAGCTTCCAAAATCGAAATATCTGCAACCCAGAGATCTCATTCCTGGCGGTACAGCCAGCATAAATGCACAAATGTGCATGTACAAAAAAATGCTCATAGTAGCTTACCTGTAACTCCCCCAAATCTGAATAATCAAAACACCCATAAACAGTAGGATAAATATTCATTGCAATGCTGGGCAGTAGCAAGAATGCTCCTACAGGGCTCCTCCAAGGCCTGTGTATCGGTTCCTGACTCCAGGTTCTTGTCCCGATATCCCTGATTGATGATTGCAAACTGAAATAAACCCTCCCTCCAAACAAACAAACAAAATACCAAATGTGTCTCAGTTATTTCTTTTGTCATAAAAGTTTAGACCGTTTATTAGAATTTTTAGATATGAGGATATTTAGTGATTTATTACTGTTCCCATCATAAAGTTTAAACTTTATAGTCCTAAATAAAATTATAAGGAAAAAATTGTTGAGCCTGCAGATTAATGTCATAAATATGATGAAGCAATGAAGTCACACTTACACAAGGTATGGGTCAGTATTTACAACTAGGGGCAAGAGAGATGTCTCACTTAAAAACACGTGCTGCCCTTCTGTTTCCTGCACATACAGGGTGGCTCAAGACTACCCGTAACTCCAGTTCCAGAATACAGGGACCCTCTTCTAGGCTCCTGGTACCAAACCTGCATATGATACATAACTTACACACAGACAAATAAATAAGTGAATTCTTTGTGGGGGGAGAAATGGATCGTTAGTAAAGAGCACTGTTCCTCTTGCAGAGGGCCTGGGTTCAGGTCCCAGGTGTTACGGTGGCAGCTGCACCCCAAGCCCGGGCATCCATATAACCAAAGAATCTGGGATGTTATGGTGGAGGTTCCACCCAAGACCCCTCTCCTATCCCTCCAAACCCTCTGCGTCTCAGAAAGCCCACAAAATGATGACCCTTCCCCCAGAGATGCTCAAGACTACTCCCACAGGGTATTTAAACTGCCCCTCCTCCCCCCAAAAAAATAGACTTGTGGTTTTCTGGTCTCCTTTTAAGACCATCGGGAGCATTGTATCCATTAAATGTAGACTTTTTATAATTTGGTTTAATTTGGTCTGATTTGGATTGCTGCATCGGTGGGCAGGCTTATTGGGGTGCAGAAACTTTTCACTAGGACCTACATGGTGGTTCACAGCTACCTGTAACTCCAACTCCAGGAAATCGGATCCCCTCTTCTGGCCTCTTTGGTCAACAGGTATGCATATAGAAGCAAAACACTCATATATGCAAGATAAGGTTCTAATTTTAAAATAAATGCATTTAAATACAAGTAGAGCTAAATCATGTGTGTAGCATGAGAAGTTGGGATGTGGGTAAGTGAGGGTGGCTCTCTGGGGCTCTGGTAGCATTCTGTGACTGGACACTGGACCTCAACAGACAGGTGTGCTCTGTCCTCAAGCAATAGTTAGGACTTGTATCTTTTATAAATGTATGTTAAGAGACACACCTAGGGTGGAAACGGTTTGCATTGCCCTAAAAGGCCTTAAAGAAGCCCTACAGGGTGTGAAACTTGGGAGACAAGTAAGTTTCTGGGTGTCAAGGAGAGCCCAGAGGCTGTAAATCGAGCTTGTCCATGGAAACCGTCCTTTGAAATCCCTCCCAGTCCACACAGATGGACAGACATCTCTGAGCAAGTACAACTCGTAGGCAACTGCTCCTTGCCCAGCCCTCTCATCCTTCCCACTGAGCTGCCATCAGTTTCTCTTCTCCAGTCTTCTCCTCTCCATCTTTACCCCTTCCATTCTTCCTTCCTTTCCTCCCCTCCTCTCTAGCTATTCAGCGTGAGCATAAAATTGGAGACAGAAGACTCACCCTGGAATTTCTTTTCTCTAAGCTGTGGTCCCTAACCACGTACCCCAATGAGAAAGTCAATCTAAATGGGAGCATAGCAGGGAGATGCAGCCCCAGAGCCCAACTTCAAGAGCCAGAAAAGATGGAGCCTTCCTTGGTGTGAACCATGGTCTGAGCACTGTACAAACACAAAGTTCTTCTTGTCGACAAGAAATGTGAAGCTCTGTCCCTTCACCCTGCCATCAATCAGACCATCTCAGTGATTTCATCTCTGGATAAATAATTCCTCTGATGACAGGGACGTCTTGCCTCTGGATCATAAAGCCAAGATTTAAGAACCCTCTGAGGCAGGAAGCTTGGGGGTAATTAGAATCGTCTGGAACTGCTCTTTAGATCACCAGTGAGGCATCTCTGATTTAATACCAAGTTCAAGACGAGGGACAAGCAACAGCATTTGACTTCAGCTGACCTTCTGTGCCTCCCCTCAGATCATCTGTCTTCCAATGTCCCCTGCACTGACTGGCCTCCTGTGACATTTTGTGAGTCAGAATGACCCCGGGACTGAACTGCTTTCTGAGGTACAGTGAGGATGTTCTGAATCTTGCCTTGGCACCTGTTAACCCAGCTGCCTTGCCATGACCACCATGAGTGTCCTTCCAGACAAAGACGATGATTCCCGTCCATGATGGCTAATCTTGTCAACTTGACACACTGGGAAGAGGGCGTCTCCATCAGATTTACCCTTTAGACATGTCTGTGGGGCATTTTCTTGGTTGCTAATTGATGCCCAGCCTCCTATGAACAGTACCAGGCCCAGGCAGGTGGGCCTGAACTGTATAAGAAAGGTAGCTGACCCTGTAACAAGCCAGTAAGTAGCATTCCTTACTATGGTCGATGTTTCAGCTCCTGCTGTGATTCCCTGTCCTGACTTCTTTCAATGATGGATTGTGACCTGGAAGTGTTAGCCAAATAAACCCTCTCCTCCTCAAGTGCTTTTAGTCAGTGTTTATCACAGCAACAGGAAAATAATTACAACACCCTTCTGTAGTGCCTTCCAGTCACTACGCCCCACAACGCCAATGCCCCTTGTACGTAGTCTATTATAGCAGGGTTTGCATGGCAGCAGTATCGGCTGATGTGGTTTTCCGTTCCATCAGACTTTGACCTTTATGAGGGCGGAGGCCACACTTATGCATTATCCCTTACCTCCCTGCATGTTCCTGAGTGTTTTTATTGCATTTTGATAACACATGGAATATGAGGTGACATCAAATTCAACTCTGACAGACATACAAGAGCAGCTGTGACATTGCCCCAAAATCTCACTGTCACCGAGTAACTAGTCAATTTGGTGTGTATTCTGCCAACAATTTGCATATTAAAATATAAATTATCAATGTCAAAATTTTCCCTAAAGATAATAAAATCATTGTCTACATGCTGTCTTGCAGTTTGCTTTTATTACTAAACAGCATACGATAGACACATGGGTTCCCAATGAAGCCCGTGTCTCTACCTTGTTTTGTTTTGTTTTTAATTTTGAGGGATTATAATGTAACATCTCTCCCTTCCCTTTCCTCCCTTCAAACCTTCCCAGGTACCTCCTCTGCCAGTTCTCTTTCAAATTCATGACCTCTATGCCTTTAGTTGTTGTTACACACACACAAACACCACACACACACACACACACACACACACAAACACCACACACACACACATACACACACACACACACACATACATACACACACACACATACACACACACACACACATACATATACACACACTCACACACACACACACAAACACCACACACACACACACACACACACACACACACACACACACATACACACATACACACACACACACACACACACACGGATCATTTGGTATTGGATAACCAGCTGGTGTGCTCTTCCCTGGGGAAGACTGTTTCTCCTGCTGTCAGCATTCCTGAGTTGCCTGTATTCTCAGGACTGAGGCTTCCAGAGCTTTCTACCTTCCATATTAGCATCTCTATCCCTGTTCTGGTCGTGCTGAGGCACCCATGTTGTCCACCGTGTTTTTAACAGCTGTGAGGCACTCCATTGTGAGAGACTGCACAGTTTATATACTGCTCTTCCATGGACAATCCTGTGGGCCTCACACACTTTCCCTGCTACACAGTTTATCACTGGGAACTTTTTGTTCATAATTTTTCATAGCATTTTTTGCCTATAAGGCGGTGTTTTTCAAGGGAAAAGTGTAGGTTTGAAATGTTAGGTCCGACAGCCCCCTTTCATTTCTCAGTCAAACTGCTGCAGTATCTAGACCCAAGAGTCCTCCAGAAATGTCTGCTGGCTGCCCAAACAACAGGACTCTGTAAAAGGAAATGGCCATAAAAGACTATCTCTGCTTATTTGTTTATTTATTTATTATTTATTATTTTGGGGTTTTGGTTTTGGTTTTCCCAGACAGGGCTTCTTTGTGTAGCCTTGGCTGTCCTGGATCTAGTTCTGTAGACCAGGCTGGCCTCAAACTCTCAGAGCCTGCCTCTGCCTCCTGAGTGCTGGGATTAAAGGTGCGTGCCACCATTGCCCAGCTACTCCTGGTTCTTGGTGGAGTAGGTTTCAGAGAGTGGGCCTAGATGTTGAACTCAGTTCCTTTTTTAAAGACTCAACATAGAACTTCCTCCCCATTAGGCTAACAAGGAGGATCATACCATATTGGTGTTTACTCACTTTGCCAAATATGTCTAGCCTAAATAAAGAAACAATACCAGTAGTAATTTCTGATTTAAAAAAAAAAAAGCTCATGGTCCTAATGAAATACCTGAATCTTGTATTAGTTAATTTCCCCTCACACTGTCGGCTGGGAAGTTCAATTCTCTTTGACCTGGGATTGCTCTGCCTAATATCCCACTGCGGTGCTACAATGGAGCTCAGTGGTTGCTGCTGCCTAATAAGTAGGAATCCCAGGGTCAGCGCATGCCTCCATTGCATTTTACTGCAGATTCCTATCAAGGGTAATAGCAGTGGCTAACCTCTTTATAAAGAGTTTGTTTGCATTGCTTGGCTTCATTTTTAAGTCACAGTGAAGGGGGACAAGACTCATCGCTGAGTGAGCATCAGAAGACGGGGTGATCACCTAACAGTGGGGCCCCCAAAAGACAGATCAGCCACTCTAACCAGGACTGGTGATTTGACGATTTAAAGGCATAAAGGCTAAAACACACTTCTGTACTGAGTCGTGTGAACTGGCCTCCACCCTTATTTATGGCTAAGTAGACTCTCCTCTCCCCTGAGTCTTCTTACATGCTCTTATTCTCCAAGTAAACAAGACGTTTCTGAAGAAAGGAGAGGAGGCAGAGCCTTGCTCACTGTCAGCCAAGAAGCAAACTGGAAGCTGCCACCGCCACCACCAGGACATGCCTATCTCACCTGCACATCTTACCCTGACACTATTCTCAGTCTTATCTAACAGTGGCCTAATTCTTCCATGATGTCAGGCCATGAGACAAAGAAGAGAGAGCTGAGGACTGGACAAGAAGCAGAGAAAACAACAAAAAACAAGACTTGGGTGGAGGAGCCAATGAGTCTTTCCAGTGTGCAAATGAGCCTGTCCTCTGAGGTGGGAGGACCCTGCTGCTCACACTGTGGGCTGCAGCTGACAATTTCTTCTGTGGTTTCTTGTCATTGTGTATTGTTAGTGTCCCACCATTAGGAGTTTCTCCTCCCTAGGGGGCCGGCGAGGCCCACCCTGCCACTCTGCCCTGCACCCCATTTGTCTATGGCCTGGCCTCAGCACTTTCCTGGCTAGCTCTATTGATTTTCTTAGCAGTCTCTCTTAATATTCAACTCCATCTCTCACTGTTCTCTGACATCTTTGATCTTTCTCGGGACCGGCGTCCCTGGTCTCCAGGGACTTCTGAAGCTGGTGATTATTCTCCAGCATTGACCTTCACATGTGCCATTCCCAAGTGCTCTTCAGCTTGTGGCAAGTCTCATTCCACAGCACCTGGGAGGACAGCCTGTGGCCCAAGACCTCTAGACGTTGGAATTACAACTGAACAACAGGAAGCACGAGAAAAGGCTAGCACTCCAGCAGATTCCTGACACGATTATTCAACACCTTAGTGGGTTTGGCACTCTCAAGAGACCTGCATAGTGGCCGGGGTGCTATTTGCTACACCAGAGATGCTTAGAGCTAAGAAAAATTCATATTAGGTAATGGTGAGATTCCAAAGCGATCTCCCCAGGGGTAGTCCTGCCTTCTAAGAGCTAGCCTGACCTGTAGCCTGCCTTTGTGATGACACTACTTACATGACTCTGGGGCATCTTCAACCTGACAAGTGCACAACCAAGCTGGCCATTGTCTCTCTCCTTCAGTCCAGCCTCTGCACCTCAGGAAACAAACGGCACATCTGATGTTCACAGAAATGTTGGCACTCACTTCCTTACTCGATGTTATTGACACAACTGTACCTCCGCAATGCGTCTCCAATCCATCACTGCTCTGCACCTTCACCACCCTGGTCCCTTCAAACCACCAGGATCTCAGTTCTAGACTATTCTTCCAGCCCCACGAATGGCTTTGCCCATCCATTCCTAACTCCTTCGTACTGGCTTTAACTTTAGGATGAGCATGGAAGAACAGCAACAACTGCATAAACACTCCAATGGATTCTTGATGCTTTTGAAATTAAGTTCACAAACTTGGCCTTGGCTTACGGAATCCTGTACAAACCCCTGGTCTCATTTCTCTCCATTCTGCTGTGTCCTTTCCTTCTTCCAGTTGCTCACCTACACTGTCTTTCCCTGGCCTAGAACTTTTGTGCCTGTTGCTCATGAACATCCCTGCAGGATGCTCTGTGTACCCAGCTCCACCCAGAGGCCTCCTCTTCATCCTCCATTCTTAGCTCAAAAGTCACCCATTTAGAGGTGAGGAGCCTTCCCGGCCCTCCACAGTCACCTCTCCTAGTGTCCTGCATTTCCAGATTAGATTTATATCAGAAATACTTAACTGCTGTTTGTTGAATGACTGTGACCCTCTTACCCTCACTTCACTCCTACCTCAAACTGCTGGCTTGGGAAGGGCAGAGGCCGCCAGGTATAAGCCTACATCCTGGGTGTGAAATGTAAACAAGATGGCTCCGTAGTAGTAAACTCTCAGTGCAGTGTATTGAGAAGATGGGACAGGCAGATGGGAAATGAAGGGTAAGGGAGAGGTGACTGCTATTTAGATCTACTTCGAACTTACTCTCTTCTATGCTTTGAACACAGGAAAGAATCTTTTCCTTGATAACTTGAAAGGAAGTTAGTGCTTTGCAGAGGGTGAGGGTGGGGGGATGGTGTATGTATGTGCGTATACAAATTTGTTTTCCTTGTCAGTCTTTACTAAGGGAAATCCAGAAAACTCAAAGCTTAGACTAGGAGGTAAAAACCTGGTTAAAATCTGAAGAAAAGTTCAGTAATGCATAGGAGTATATAAGGAAAACCCAGTTAACGTGTGGCAAGCCTCTGCTCCCCCAGATTCCTAAGAACTGAAGGTGGCCTCTGGTTTACTTCACTTGCAGCATGTTGGCCTTCTTATAACCCTCTTTCCAAATGCTGTGCGTGTCCCCAGAGGATATTAAGCTTTCAGATCTTTGGCAGCATCAGTGGGACTCTAGAATCCACAGTCGTGGTACACCACCAAATCTATCCAGAGAACATGAAGATATCCATCTGGCCCAAAAGCTTTGCCACAGAGCTCTTCGAGCACTGTCAGACTAGCCTGGTGTTTCCTAGGTTCAGGGCAATGCTCCTCGGCTGCTAACACAGCCACCATTCCCACAGACAGCACCCTCCTGAAGGATCAAACACGCTTTTCTAATACAGAGCTGTCACTCTTACTAGTGTTGCAACCACCCATCTCAAATCTTCAGCGGTGGCAACCTTTGCTTACTGCAATCCAGAGAATAAGGATTGGGGAAGTGTCTACAAGACATTTGGTTCAACAGTATGTGGACATACTGGACAAGCAAGTAGAGTAATATCATTGTTTGGTTTTTCAAAATACCCACTGGACCTGGGGATATAGCTAAATTGGTAGAGTGCTTGTCTAGCATGCATGAAACCCTGGACTCAGTTCCCAGCACCACATCAGAGTTGGCATAGCAACGCATGCCTGCCATCCAGGAATGTAGGTAGCAAGTTCAAGGCCAACCTGGGTTGTGTGAGGACCTGACTCAAAATACCCACTACATATGACCATGACATAAGAAGTCTCAAGTCTCATTTTACTTCTCTGCAGGTGCCTGCAAAAACAGTGTCTTGAGCTGTTTTAACAAACACAGGAGGACACTGTCTATATATTTCCCATGACAGAGCAGGTTGTGGATCACCTGTGCAGAAATCACAGGAGCGTGTTAAAATGCAAGCGCCCGACCACTATCTATGGAGAAGTTAAACTAAATCCCCATGAGCAATGGGAAGGATGAAGGTAATGCTCATATGAGAAGCAGAGGACTGAGTGCTTGAATACAAGAGCTTCCCAAATGGGAGGATGTTTATTCCCAGCACTAGAAAAGATACCAGACCAGATAGGCAGAGGGAAATGGTGGGGGAGGGGACCACAGAATGGCCCTTAAAGCCAGTATGCAGAGTCAACTTGTAATCTCTACCTAGTGGAGAGCAGGACCATTTCCTCTAGTGAGATGAGACTGGGAGAACGGGGAGACCCAGGAGAGCCTTGTGAGCATACTCAGCAGCATTCGAAAGGGGAATATTTCCACCTGGCTGCACTGTTTCCGGTATGACTTCAGAAAATACACAGAAGGCACTTAAGAAAACATGGCAGGATCCAAGGTATGCTATGTTCTCATTACTGTTATTGTTGCTACATCTAAAATGCCAAGGTGATTGTTGGTCTACTGAACACACGCAGGCAGCAGTATTCCCTTCTCACTGTCGTCCGCAATCATTGAAACTGGACTGAAGGCCACCAGCACACAACTCAACTTCAGAAACTCATACATAGACTCCACTTAGTGCTTTTTCAGGGCGTCAGACGTCATATTCTCCACCCACTTTGTTCTGCTTGTTACCAAGGAATATCCATAAATGTAGGAAGTGTATACCCAGTCCTGGGGCTGGAGAGACAGCTCAAAAGTTAAGAGCACTGGCTGCTCTTCCAAAGGACCTGAGTTCCATTTCTAGCACCGACATGGCAGCTGACAACTGTCTATAACTCCAGTTTCAAGGGATCTCACCTCTCTTCTGGATTCCATGGGCACTGCACACATGAAATTTACACACACACAGACAAAATACCCATAGTCATAAAATGAAAGTAAATACAATTTAAAGACAAGAATTCTGCCCTATCGATTTGTGTGTGACAGCAGTTTGTAAACCGTCGATTCTTCACACCGATGCTTTTATTTCCAGCTTGTTGCCACATGCCCCTCGAGACCCACAGACTTCTTAGTTTTCCAGTACTAGTCCAGCCACCCCAATTCTACTACTCTTGAAATTCAAGACAGTTTCACTCAGAATCAGCAAGCCAAAGGACCTTGCCTTCCATGTGATCCCAAAGTGGGAAATGTCCAGGAAATCAAATCCCTTAAGAACATTTAAAAAGCCTTAATGTGCTCTGAAATATGGCCTGTTTGCATAAGCAGGGCTTTTGATGGGTTCTGAGAACTCGAGAAATTTCAAAAATGTTCTCTGGAGGAATCTGAAAAGTCACCAGGGAGAAAGCAAAATGTTTCAGTGACTGTCCCCATGTCCTGTGGCAGCTCAGTTCTACAGTCATTCCTCATGTGATGGTAGACTTGACACCTAAAGTCTTCTGATGTCAGAAGAACAAGAAAGTGATGATGCCCTGGGTAGAAGGAACAAGTGGAGCTAGACAAAGACCTGTACTCAGCAGGACAAAGTACCCAGGGAAAGACACGAATGGGACTACAGATGAGCCATTTGCCACGCCAGCCTCAACAAGGGTAACTCAAGATCATGTTTGCCAGGACCACAGGAGAGGGTTGTACACCACAGAGCCTTCAGAAATCCTGGAGAGCTCTACAGAAGGTGGGCAAAGGCCATCCTGTGAACGCTCGGGCACTCTGGAACTGACAGCAGAAAGGAGGGGCTGGAGAGATAGCTCAGTTAGTAAAGGGCTTGCCTTGCACGCATAAACATCAGAGGCACATTGAAATGGCGGGGTGTGGGTGGGGAGTGGATAGGTGCGATGGTAAAACAATCCCAGTGCTGGGAAGGCAAAAGCAAGTGGAACCCTGAGGCTGGCTGGTCAGGATGTGGAGAGTCTGCTGAGCAACTCCAGGCCAGTGAGAGAGCCCATCTCAAGAAAGAAAGTGGTGTTACCTAAGAAGCACTACCCAAGGCTGTCCTTGCCTTCCGCATGCACACTCGCACTGGTGCACAACCATGAACACTCACACTCACACTTGCACTGGTGCACAACCATGAACATGCACACTCATACTCACACTCATGCACAACCCTGAACACTCACACTGGTGCACAACCATGAACACTCCCACTCACACTCATGTACAACCATGAACACTCACACTCATCCACAACAATGAACACTCACACTCATGCACAACCATGAACACTCACACTTACACTCATGTACAACCATGAACACTCACACTCACACTGGTGCACAACCATGAACACTCACACTCATGCACAACCATGAACACGCACACCCACACTCACACACAACCATGAACACACACACTCACACTCATGCACAACCATGAACACGCACACTCACACTCATGCACAACCATGAACACGCATGCATCCACACATTCACAAAGAGAGGAAAGGACTGGTAAGGAGCATGCATCAGTTGGGCTGGCTTGGTACTGGAGCTGCCGTCACTTCCCGTCTGTTCTGGTGGAACTTCCTTGGGCTTCACATATATACTGTCTGTGGGGCAGCCTCGCTAAGCAGAACGATACTAGAAATGTCTATCACAGCTGTGTTCATGTGACAACAGAAGGTGACCAAATCACTTCATCCTCTCTCTGAAACCTCTTTCAAAGGGCACTGGATGCAGGCCCCGCCCACCAGCATTGCATACCTGGCACTGCTCAGTCAAGACAGAAATGTATCATCCACTTAGGATTATCTTCTAGCCAGCAGGCAGTCAAAGGTTAGGTAGTCCCCACTAGGATTGTGAGCCAGACAGGTGAGCGTCCAGTGGAGCAATGGCAAAGGCCAGCCTTTACGATGGTCCACCGTTACCAAAGGAGGGAGACTCAAAACAGGCAGGGTTCAGGCAGTTTTTAATTTATATTTTACTTCTTAGAAGATATCAGGAGGTGATTGACTTATGAGTTAAAAGAGGCATCTGACTTGTTCTACCTAAGGGACATCTCAGTTTGCCGTGTGCAGCTCAGATTGCTTTTAATGAGGCAGTAGGAGGACATGAGGTAGAGCACATGCTTAGAATGCACAAGGCCGAGGGTTCAATCCCAAGTAGCAAAAACTAAGATAAAACAATAGGATAGAGATATATGGTAAACACACGGGGAGGTAGAAATTTCTATTCTCTCATCTCTCCCCTCAAGCCTCGCTCCTCGAGGGCAGGGCATATGCCCTGGAAGTGGTGACGATGAGATACCTGAGATTCTCATGCCCTGACTGTCCCAGCAGCTGAAGAATGAGAGAGAGGGACTTCTAGGGGGAAAATATCTGTCAAATTTGAGGAGTCCTTTATTGCCCTGATTGTGCATTCACAAATGCCAGAAAAAAAGCATGATGCTGGCCTTGAACGGACATTTTTATTGAGCACCAACGTCATACCAGGACCTCTGCTAGATGCTTGAAAAGACAAGATGCGCTAGACACAGAAGCCCTGTGTTCATGAGAGGCCAAATGACAAACACTCAAGGAAATGAGCAAAGCAATGGAGAGAGGAGAAGACAATGGTGCCAGTCCCTGGAGCGAGAGCATCTTCATTATAAAGAACAGAAAACACAAGCATCTGTGAGGTGCTGCACTGGAGCCACTCCCAGCTGTGCAGAATGCAGATTGCAGCAAACCATGAACAAGAGTCTTGCCCTATCTGTGTGCTTGACAGTGTGCACATGTGTGCAAGCATTCCTCAGGAGACAATGCCCCATGGGCCTTCCACAGCTGAAAAATAAAATCTGTCCATCTGACTTTAGTTATCAAGCTCAAGGCAGATCCAGAACATGAAGAACATGACCAGCTACGCATGCCAACCCAGTTCACGGCACATGGACCACCCACCATTCCACACTGGCAACACTCCACTGTCACAGGGTACAGCGTCCCCAGCTTCTCCTCTGTCTAGGGGGAATCGTCACCTACCAGGTTCAAGGCACTTTTCCCTCCAAACAGTCTGGAGCAGACAGAGCTCACGTTTCACAATAGGCTGGGACTGGATTTTTTTCTGGGTCATTGTGCCCCATTAGGGTTACCATGGTTACAATGGGTCTGTGTTATCTGGACTCTTGATGTGCTAGACACAGGGCAACAGCTGTGTTGCCTTTTGTATAATTTGCCAAGAAAATGGCAGAGAAGTCAAAAGGTAGAAATGCTGAACAACAACAGGTCCCCAGCATTTAAGGGAGGGTGGGTAGGAGGAGGTACCATCCACTTGTGAAAAGTTAGTGCCAGATCCTTCTTCAACCTACTGCTCCTGAGACCCACCAGGACAGAGACTCAGACTGACAGGGCTTGGTGTGTCCAACACATAGAACAAATGCTCAATAAATATGATTGATTCCTTGTGTGGTGAGGTGAGGATGAGTATCAGAATTCAAGCAAAGAATCTACTGTGGACTCTCTCCCTCTCTCTCTCTCTCTCTCTCTCTCTCTCTCTCTCTCTCTCTCTCTCTCTCTCTCTCTCAATCAGAAAAAAAATACAAGTGAAACCAGGCACCTCTTTGCAAACTGGAGAGCACAGGGATAGAGATAGGGCTCACTAGCTAAGAAAAGAGACATGTGCAGTTACAGCAGGGATGGCAGCGTGCCAGGTTCTCTCCCCCGGGAAGCAGAGACTAAGATGGCATTAAATGGCGAGAAGTCTGAGGACATGCCTGTGAAAGAGAAGAAGGGTTAAATGATATAATTATATTATAAAATCAAAAATAAAATAAAATTTTCAAATAAAAAACTTCAGTAATATGGAGAAGTTAGAATACCACAGACCCAGAGCCTAATTACAATTTATCTTGGCCTATTTTATAGCCACCTAAAGAGCTGTCCCTTGCCCACCTTTGTCTCAGACCTGTTATCCTATTCCTCCTAGATAAAACCAAACCTAATACTCTGACAACAGATAAAAAAAAAAAAATGTGGAATGTTCTAACTCAGCATAACTATTCTCCACCAATCAAAGGTCTAAGAATTTTATCATAAAGTGCCTGAAGTCCATGGCTCATATTTCCTCTCCTGGCTATAACTTCCCTCTTTGATAGTCCCATCGATGTCATTTTAAAATGCCTTGATTCATGACTACCTCTGTTCTGTTGGTATAAAAACTTCGTGAAACTATTTGCAATCGGACCATAGAATTTGCAAATACGAATCTGTGTTCCCAGGCATGGTTATTTATATTTGGTTCTGGAATAAACTCTCTTTACCCACTTTTAGGTGAGAGCTAAGACTTTTACATTGACAGCTGTAAGGACCACATTCTACAAGAACACACACACAAACACACTCTAAGTAGAATACAATTTTTCCCTCTTATCCTAACAGAATTAAGACAACTTTCTCCCAGAGATCCCCACACAATGACTTTTCCTCGGATACTAATAAGTATAATACAAACAGTCAGAGCCATTCTCCTCATCCCATCTATCCAACTGGTCTACCAGGGGGCTGTCCACTTCCCAAAGGGTGATTACTGTGACAAATGGTACAGCTTGCAATAATGGAAAAGAGATTGCAGACTGCATGTCACCTGTCAACATATCAATCACAGAATGTCACAGAGAGGATGACTTAACACCATGGTTTGTTCTACGTGTCAAGCACTGAAATTCTGATCAGCTCTCAGTGCTCCCTGAAGGTGTAGCTCATAGTCCAGAAAATTAATTAATGCTTCTCTTGGACATGGAAAACTTCCTGTTTGACAAGTAAAGCCAGCTCTCCCTCCCCGCCACCGTTGACTAGCACAAAGTCAATCTTCTGAAACCAAGATCCACATTCACTTCTGATTGTCTCAGTGGAAAAGCTCCCTCTGGTCCTTTTCAGATGTTCCTCCAATCTGGAGAAAATGCATTTGATTAATGACCATGTAAATATATCTGCAGTCAATGACCACTGTTACTAGACACAGCGGCCTCAGAGCACAAAACATGAAATCTGTCAATAACTCTAACAGCTGAGTCTTTGATTTTAAAAGGGGGCTCATTGCAGGCTGGAGAAGTGGTTCAATAAAGATCACAGGCTGCTCTTCCAGAGGACCAGGACTTGATTCCCAGCACCCACATGACAGCTCATACTTGTCTGTAACTCCAGTTCCAGGGCATCTGATGCCCTCTTCTGACCTCTGTGGGCACCAGGTGCTCACATTATGTACATGCATACATGCAAAATAGAGATAAAATAAGCAACTTTAAGGGAGGGTCTCATTGGAATGAGCAGAGAGACTTTGTAAATTTTGTAATTCCCATACAGTTGACTAGAGTTTGACCTCTTGTAAGACTGGAAGAATAAATTTAACTCTATGCAATAGAAAAGACAAAATCAGGGCAACAGAAGCCAGCAAGAGCTAGGAACTCAAAGTGGATGGCAGAGAGAGGGGAGGCTGCTGTGTTCTCTTCCCAGCCCACTTCCCACCCTTTCATTCCAACTCCAGACTGATAAAATGCCCACCACTAGCCTAGAGAGCCTCATTCTCCAACTCCCAACTCCTTCACTCTGGTTCACATCCTGACCATTCACCAGACATGCTTTCCTCAGGTTCGCTAGCTACCCAAGATGTCCTTGTCCCCTTAGGCCAACTCTGTCACTTACTGTGATAGTAGTGGAGTGTCTTGGGTGTCAACTTGACTTAGATGGTCTCCAGTTATTACCATCAAACACAATGCACTCTTGAGATGCAAAGAAATCCCATCTTAGCTGAGCTAAGAAAGGGAGATGGTTCTAGAAAAAGTCCCATGGCTGTTCCAACAACGTGAAAAGCTTCAAGGTGAATCTAGGGCTTCTCTGATGAAGAGATGTCTCCACAGGCTGCAACCTCGGCACATACATGAGTACTCCTGCTCAGCTTTCTGGAAAGCCTGAGCTTTGAATTTTGGACTCGCATAACCAGCCCCACAGTCAGATGATTCAAGTCCTTATTAAAAAAAAAAATCCTTTTCAATATATCTACTGCTGCTTCTGCTTTGTTGTTTGTTTTAGTTGAACCTTAACTGACACATACAATTAGAATGTTTTACATCAATCAATTCACCTCCAAAAAATGTATTTTTATGCAAAATTTTATATCCCTTGGTTAAGTTAAAAGCAAATAATATCTTCTATAGTGGAAGCAAACTTCAAAGACCAGTACAATGAATACAAAAAGTGAAATTCCAGCTAGATGCTGCTACATTCAAAGACTCCAGGTCTGCCTTGTTTGTATTAAGAAAGATAACAGGGGGAAGAGGTGACTTGGTGCTGGGATGTGTGTCCATCAAAGACAAAGTCTGAAAGAGATGTTGGTTAGAAGAACTGGCAGAGGCCTGAGATGGAAATCCATGTCTCACAAGGGCTCCCTGTTATTTCATGGTGTGTGTGTGTGTGTGTGTGTGTGTGTGTGTGTGTGTGTGTGTGTGTGTGTGTAATCATCTTGTGTGACCAGACGTTCACAACCCCTTCTTGCAGACATAACACTCAGACTGTGAGCAGGTGGCCAAGGAATGTCCACAAAGGGCCTTTAACTGCAATGAGTCAGTGTCTACAGAAGATTTAACTGCAAGAAAGATGTTCCTCCCAGAGGACAGTGCAATCAATCAACTTACCCCATCCTAACTGGGTGCCTGGGACTATGGCCCAGCAAAAGGCTCTGTAGAGGCACACAAGGATGGAAAGTTAATGCCCCCTCTCTCAGAATCCCACATGGCATGGTGACCCTCCCTTCAGCAGCTGGAGGAGCAAGCACCTCAAAGCTTTCGAGGTTGTGATTTCTGAGGCCCCATGTACCAAAGGGAGAGGCTTCATGGAAGCAATGTCAGAAGGAAGAGTCCTGTAACTGAACTGTGCCCTAGGCAGTACTGGCTCTGTGTCATAGATGGTGCCACTATTGTTTGGCATCATCCTCAGTCCACAGTAAACCTGCAGGTCCTTCAGAACTCTCTTCTAACCCCTATTCTGGATTTCTGGGCAACTTCTTGCAGAATCATTGCTCCAGTTGCATAGTAGAGTTGCAGGTCCTCCTGAAGAAGGAAATGCAATGTGTTTGGACAATTCAAATGAAGGCCAAATAATGGAAAGAAGGCTCCAGAATCTAGTGGGTGGGGTTCAGCAAGTTTTCTATCTCTGACCTTTTGTCTCTCCGCCTGTGATGTGGATCTAACAACAGGATTGTGGTATGTCTGATGTTTTGTTTCCTTTGAATCAGATGACCCTGCTTTTCCTTAGATGCGCCATCATCATTCTCAGTCTGTGCTCTGTGAGTGTGGATGAGGGCTGGACCTTGCTCCTTCACCTCTAGTTTTTGGTACGCACACATTTACCATTTCCTTCACAGTCTCAGCCAGGCTCTGTCACCTGTGAGATAGAGTAGGATATCTTGGCTGTCAACTTACACAGTCAGTCTAGGCCTCTTTCTTGGTTCAGGTGTGAGTGGATAATCAACACATCTGTGGTGGTTTGAAAGAAAATGGTCCCCAAAGGGAGTGGTACTATTGGGAGGCGTGGCTTTGTTGGAGTAGCTATGGTCTTGTTGGAGGAAGTGTGTCACTGTGGAGGCGGGCCTTGATGTTTCCTATGCTCAGGAAACTTCCCAGTGTGTCAATAGACTTCTTGTTGCCTGCAAGATGTAGGACCCTCAGCTACAAAAGCATCACGTCTGCCTTCATGCGGCCCTGATGATAATGGACTGAGCCTCTGAAACTGTGAGTGAGCCACCACAATTGAATGTTTTCTTTATGAGAGTTGCCATGGGGCCTGGAGAGATGGTTAGTGGTTAAGAGCACTGACTACTCTTGCAAAGGACCCAGGTTCAATTCCAAGCACCCACATGGCAGCTCACACCTGTCTGTAACTCCAAGATCTAACACCCACACACAGACATACATGCAGGCAAAACACCAGTGAAATAAAAATAAATAATTTTTAAAAAAAGAGATGCCATGGTCATTATGTCTCTTCACAGCCATGGAAACCCAAACTAAGACAACACTGTAATCTCAAAGAAAAAAAAAAAACTTTTAAGCAGGTGGGATACAAATTGAAGCTACTACTGGTGGACCTCTTTGTTACCTTGTATGGAGTTTCTTTGGAGAGCAAAGTCAATATAAAGAAAGGCAAAGATGGAAAGGACGATGGAAGGGGAGATGAAGGGGAGGGCGGTTCTGACCATATCATTTGTGCACCTGGATCCAACCAAACCTAAAGTCATCTGGATCTAACCCAAGGGTGGTTTTGGTTTCAGATTCACAATCAAACTAGCCTGGACATCAAAGAGAATGGAGCTGAGGTATGTCAATTGCAACCTAAATCACCACCCCTGTTAGCGCAAGGATCATATGGAAGTGCCCTAAAAATCACTGAGTAGCACCTGGCATGGTAAGCTCTCAACAAACACTGCTATTTAGGAGCCCTAAACAAAGTCATGCATCTCAGGCACTTGTCCCCTTGCTGCCATCAGGTAAATTTGCTGTCCCTCCGTGGCAGCTACCCAGAGCACTAACTCAGTCACCCAGCAACCCAACCAGCCTGGCCTTACAAGAGCAGGTGTGTTTCAGAAAACCTACATGTCAGGCTCTGGAGATGAAAAGTTAATGAACCAAAAAACACTGTGTCTTATGGCAGCAAGCTCACTGCCAGAGCTACTCACTGCTGGGTGGTTTGGTGACCCTCAGCATAGCCACTCAAATGAGAGAGAGCATTCCATTCATTCGGAGAAAGATCTGGAAAGTAATCATCAGATTGCTGAACATGGTGGGGGGTGTTGTAAAAGGGGAAATTTTCAACAACAACAAAAAAATCCAAACTTAGATTGTGTGTGTCATACAATCTCAATTTTATGGCAAAAGATGTTTAATAATTACTCTTTTTGAAGGTTGATATATTTAACCATTCTTCCAAAAATATCAGTATGGAGTGGGGGAACAGACAGAAAGTGACAAGATGTGTCAGTTGCTCACACCACTTCACAGCCTCAGAAGCAGTCAGAACTAGTAGTAGTCCCCATGTGACTAAACTGTCACCTTGTCATCCTGCTACCAATGGCAGAAGTCACGCTGGCCCTGCTCCGCTGACAAACACTTCCTCCAAAAGGAGAGAAACGATTACAGGATGGCTATCACTGGCCAGCTTTTTTCTTCTTATATTAATTTTCATTTTAAAGCTGCCTTTTTCTTTTGGATGTTCATCAGATAAACCTATTGTACATTGTATTATGCTGTCATGACATTTTCACATGTACTGTACATGGCCACTTCCCCCCTTGCCCTGCACTCTCTCCTGTCTCATGCCTCCAATTTGTCTCTTTTGTTCCCCTAGACAGTACAACTTCAACTTTCACGTCGTGTGTGTGTGTGTGTGTGTGTGTGTGTGTGTGTGTGTGTGTGTGTGTTTATGTTTCTATATAAAACGTAGGAACCAAGATTGAGAGAAACACACATTAGTCTTCCTGAGACTGATGCATTACACTTAGCATGATCATGTCCACGTCACATCCGTTCTCCTGTACACACATGACTGCATTCTCCTCTGTGCATGTGTACTACGTGTTTTTCTTCTTGTTGTTGACTATGATACCTGGGCTGGTTTAGAGGTTTGGCAGGGTAGCTCTTATAAACAGTGCCGCAGTAAACCCTGGCATGCTAGAGTCTCTGTGATATGCTAACCTGCAGCCCTTTGGATAAACACAGCCGGGGCATGTGGTGGATCTCCTTTTTGTCCTTTGAGGATTCACCACACTGATGGCATGGTGGATGTTCTTCTTTACATTCCCATTAGGAACGTATGAGAGTTCCTTTTCTCCATAGGAACCCAGTCAGTGGAGGATAAAGTCACAGGGCCCATACCTACGTATATTATCCATACCTACGTATATTATCCATACCTACGTATATTATCCATACCTACGTATATTATCCATACCTACGTATATTATCCATACCTACGTATATTATCCATACCTACGTATATTATCCATACCTACGTATATTATCCATACCTACGCATATAATTAATTCACTGCCAGAGGAGGCACCACTGTGATGCTGGCTTTGTCCTCCACTGACAGGGATGGGACAACTGTACACAGATCACAGAAGACAGCAAAGCTGAAGCACCAAGGGCAGAATGGCTGATGTCTGCATCACCAAAACTAGAGAAGTACATCAAGCAGAGATACCTAGAGGGGAAAAGCATTCACACTGACTCTTGCAGGATCATGGTGTACACAGGGTAGAGCCAGACAAGTTTTCTTTCCTCTTCGTTGAGACTTTTACCCCAGGCTGATGAACTCTGGGAAGTATGATACATATCACAAAAACATATCATCATAGTAAGGTACATTGATGCTATTACACACATGGGTTCCTAGGCATGTCTGATCAGTAGCATCTGCACGTGAACATTTCCTTCATTCAGGAACTCAAGGCGTGCAGTTTCCTCACCTCTAAATGACCGGGTCATTTGAAGAAGCAAAAACTGACTCCGTGTGGTGTTTACCTCAGCCTAGCTAAGTAGAGAAGTTCCTGGGAAAGCCCTTCAGAGGAGAGTCACACAATTGCAGAGCACCATAGCCCTGGGATTTAACAAATGCATTTCACAGGTCCTCTTAAGGTCTTCGCAGGCCTGCCTCACCTACCCAGCCCACTTGTAAATGTTGTTGGCTCAGAACAAGTTGTCTACCCATTCTTTTCCCTCCCACCTCAGTGCAGCCAGCAGCAGCAGCAGCAGCAAGCCCTCCCTCCAAAGTTAGACGTTGAGAATTAAGAAGCAGGCTCTATGAACCACCTCCTGTCTCCCTGCCTGCTTTTTCACCCCTAGCTTCACCCCTAGGTACCATACTTCTCAGTTCTGAGACAACCTAAGGGATGGAAGATGGAGTGGACCAAAAACTGAGCCAAGGTCAGGAAGTCAGTGTTGACATACACCAAGCAAAATGTTAGTTGAGCGACAGAATGCCAAGTGAATTTTTTTTGGTTGAGGGGGTGTCGAGACATGGTTCCTCTGTGTTGCTTTGGAGTCTGTCCTGGAACTCTCTCTGTAGACCAAGCTAGCCTCAAACTAAGAGATCTCTGCCTGCCTCTGCCTCCTGAGTGCCAGGATTAAAGGCATGGGCCACTACCACCCAGCACCAAGTGATTCTTCACCAGGGTGAAGGTCAAGGGATGAGATTGGCTTTTTGCCTTCTTTGCCACTCTCCTCCTTTTGCACAGCTCTGACTATTTAGAAATCTCATTCATTCACACACTAAACTAAAATTGTCTTCCCCATAATCTATCTCCTTTCCTCTGAATACTGGTTTAAACTGCACTATAATTAAAGTATGAGTATTTAAATGTTAAACCAAAATTTAAACAGCATGGAACACAAAAGGATAGTTGAACATATAATCACAGGTCAGGACGGATATTTCTAGGTATGACACAAAAGAAAATTTTTGACAGACCTGTCTATATGAAATCTAAAATAAACATAAACAAATTCAAAGCAAGAAGCAAACTTAATAGAAATATTTGCAGCCTAAGTGGAAAAGGGCTAACAGCACTGACATTAAAAATTCTCAAAGTTAAGTAAGAATGTTACCTAGTGAAAAAATGAATAAAAATGAATAAATAACTGATAAGAGATTAAAATGTCAAATATGGAAGAAAAATTTGGGCCTCACTTATAATGGAGAATACAGATATTAAAACAAGACAACATACTTCACTTATAAACAGGATAAAATGCTTTAAAATAAAATACCATGTACTGGGAAAACACCGTTACCTTCATATTGGAGTTGCCTAGGGTGCCATCAATTATAAACATCAACAAACCACAAACTTTGAATGTCCACAGTTTTTCAAAATCTTCTACTCCAGGGACTTTCTATATAGTAAGCAGTCAAGAAAGTATGCCCCGCCCCCAAGGATGTTTATCTCAGGGTTCACACTTTAGAGGAAAAACTATAAGAGAAGCCAACATACAAACTACAGCTTCATAAACATGTTAAATCTTAGAGTAGATGTTTGCAGCACTTAAAAGTAATGTGCATAAAAGAAATTGATGACTCTGAAAATTACAGGATTTAGTTACATTGTTTTAAAAATAAGTTGTAAGATGCAGCAGGCTAAATACAGGGTCATGTGTGTTTCTTTGGGGGAGGAACAGAAGATTATAATTTTATAATTGGATGTGCCAACAGAAGATTGTGAAGGATTGTCTTAAGTCAACCCTAACCCTAACGTGCTTCTGTGTGTGTGTGTGTGTGTGTGTGTGTGTGTGTGTGTGCCTGTGTGTGCCTGTGTGTGTGTGTCTGTGTGTGTGTGAGTGTGTGTCTGTGTGTGTCTGTGAGTGTGTGTGTGTCTGTGTATGTGTGTATGTCTGTGAGTGTGTGTGTGTCTGTGTGTGTGTGAGTTTGTGTCTGTGTGTGTCTGTGAGTGTGTGTGTGTCTGTGTATGTGTGTATGTCTGTGAGTGTGTGTGTGTCTGTGTGTGTGTGAGTTTGTGTCTGTGCATGTGTGTCTGTGTGTGTGTCTGTGTGTGTGTGAGTGTGTGTCTGTGAGTGTGTGTGTGTGTGTGTCTGTATGTGTCTGTGAGTGTGTGTCTGTGTGTGTGTCTGTATGTGTCTGCGTGTGTGTGTGTGTGTGTGTGTGTCTGTATGTGTCTGTGAGTGTGTGTCTGTGTGTGTGTGTCTGTATGTGTCTGCGTGTGTGTGTGTGTGTGTGTGTCTGTATGTGTCTGTGTGTGTATGTGTCTGCGTGTGTGTGTGTGTGTGTGTCTGTATGTGTCTGTGTGTGTGTCTGTATGTGTCTGTGTGTGTGTCTGTGTGTGTCTGCGTGTGTGTGTGTGTGTGTCTGTGTGTCAGTGTGTGTCTGTATGTGTCTGTGTGTGTGTGTATCTGTGTGTGTCTGTATGTGTCTGTGTGTGTGTGTGTCTGTGTGTGTGTGTCTGTGTGCCTGTATGTGTCTGTGTGTGTGTCTGTGTGTGTCTGTGTGTGTCTGTATGTGTCTCTGTGTGTGTGTCTGTGTGTGTGTCTGTATGTGTGTGTGTGCGCGCGCGCGCGCGTGTGTGTGTGTGTGTGTGTGTGTGTGTCTGTATGTGTCTGTGTGTGTGTCTGTGTGTGTCTGTGTGTGTGTGTCTGTATGTGTCTGTGTGTGTGTGTATCTGTGTGTGTCTGTATGTGTCTGTGTGTGTGTCTGTGTGTGTCTGTATGTGTCTGTGTGTGTGTGTCTGTGTGTGTGTGTCTGTATGTGTCTGTGTGTGTGTCTGTGTGTGTCTGTGTGTGTGTCTGTATGTGTCTGTGTGTGTGTGTATGTGTCTGTGTGTGTGTGTCTGTGTGTGTGTGTGTGTGTCTGTGTGTGTCTGTGTGTGTCTGTGTGTCTGTGTGTGTGTGTGTCTGTGTGTCTGTATGTGTGCACGTGCGCACATGCACACAAGTGCATGTGTGTGTTTCTCCTCCTCTTCCTCTTCCTCTCTCCGTCTCCCTCTGACCCTTCCCTCTCTCCTCCCCTCCCTCTCCATCTCTCCTAGCTATGCTGTGTGTAGTTCACACTCATTTGTAATTTTCTGACTTCTCTATAATGAGTGAGCCCCTGTCCTCACAGCAGGATTTTATGTTATAAGCTATGTCATGCAGCTTTCCCATAACTGGTCCATGTTAAGTCTTTCGTAAAACGTAAAGTCTGTTTTATTTTCCTCTCGATCTGGCAAAGCTGAGTTCTTGGAGCCAGATGCCAGTCTCTCCTTCCTCTGTGTCCAGCCTACTGAGGTCCTTTGGCTCCAGTCTCTGTCCTGGGATGTCTTTGCTTCCCAGCTCTGCATCTTCAGAAAATTTAATAAGTGCACCTTCTCCCATTGCCCTCTGAGGGTACAGGCCACTGCAGGATCTTTTTGACTCTCTATTCTCAAAAGTGAGTACCTATAATGATGAGGTCAAAGTTGTTACCATGACAACCACAGGATCAATGGGGAGTAGAAGGGCTGAGGAGGAGGAGTGGTACCAAAACAGAGACTAGACGGAGAACACACAGAAAAACATTCTGTCTCCAATCTGATTACATAGCCAAAGAAATAAAACCTCTGGGGCCAGCCCTCCTGGCTGCCTGCCTCATCCACAGACCAGGCACTGTGGCTGGCCCACTCTTCATCATTCACTTAAGTGGCAAAGATATCTGACAGAGTGCCCCAAACCACCTCCCCACAGGACTAATGCAGTTAGACTTGGAGAAATTACTCATGGGAGAACATACTAAAGTGTTTAGTGTCCCCTGGATGCATTAGAGGTACGTTCTGTCAGCCTCTGAGAAGCACCTCTGTGTGTTTACCCTGAAAACTCCTGAGCTCTCTGACCAAGATGCCCTGGTCCTCATGTTCAGCACAGCGGCTGTCTTGATGTAGTCCAGTCATTCAGATCACTGAAACCCCATTTCTCTCTTTGGAGACACTTGCCTTCCTCATCAAAGGAGTCATGATTCCCAGGCAAGATGTAAAGGGCTTTTACCTCGACGCCTGGCCTACCCAGCCCAGCACATTTCTGTTGTGGAATATTATTTTAGCTATGGAAAGGTGTGTTACAATTGTTTATGCTGTGGAATATGACTTTAACTGTGTAAAGCTGTGTTACATTTGTCCATGCTCCATTTGTTTAATTATGAAAAGATGTGTTAAGGTTTTACTTTGCCTGCCCAAGGCACCCAATTGGTCTAAACAAAGAACTGACCAGCCAATAGCTAGGCAGGAGAAAGATAGGTGGGGCTGGCAGGAAGAGAAAAACAAGGAGAGAATAGGGGAGAAAAACAGGGAGATGCCTGGAGCCAGCCAGCAGACACAGAGTAGGACATACAGAAAGAAAGGTAAAAGGCCCCAAGGTAAAAGTAGATAAAGAAAAATAGATTGACATAAGAACTAAGATAAGGCCGAGCATTCATAACTAAGTCTCCGAGTCATGATTTGAGAGCTGGTTGGTAGAGCAAAAAGCAACCCTGCTACACAATCCCCCTCCCCAGGGTCCTCCTAGCATCTTAACCTGTCCTCTCCTCGAACGATCTTCAGGGTTGCTCTGGACTCACCTTCTTCAAACGTCTTCTCAGACCAATCAAGTTGGGACTTCGATCTGGTATCAGGATCCTGACTTCTCTTTGCCTTGCATTCCCCAGGAAGTGAAGGTGAGGCAAGGGTGTGTCCTGGGAGCTTTTGTGATGGTGGGTGTCACCTCTCACAAGGAAGAAGAGTGTCCCACCCTGCTCGCTTATAAAGCCACCTACCTGGGCTCTGTGCACATGAACTTACATTTCCTATGGTCTGACGATATGTGAGAAAAAGAGAGTTTTGCCATGAATCCCAGCCACCAGTCCCATACCAACACCCACCCCCCTCGTGCTCTGACGTCTCAGGGTCGGAAAAGACTTCTACTTTCTACAAGAGACGCTGTAATTACTGTTGGTCCTATCATCATTCTTACACCTCTTCCCCATTCGCTGTGCAGCTGCTGTGAACACAGCCCCCCCCCTCCCCGTTCCATGAGCTCTGTGTCGACTCCTTCTAATCTTAGCACTAATGTCACAAATCCTAACTGCATAAGAGATGGGAGACCTCAGATGGGGAAGTTCAGTATTGGGCCAAAGACCTAATTACTGGGACTCATTGTCCCTCCTCCGGTCCATGTGTCCTGTCAGCCCTGGAACTTTCCCAGCAGTCTGCGAGTGCCCAGCTTGTTTTGGGTGTTTCGATTGGGGAGCAGCTACATGGTTAAGAGCAGGACTCTGCAGCCAGGCCAGCTGGGCTTAAATCCTGACTCCACTGTGAACAGCTGGGAAACCTCATGCAAGAAGCTTCTCTTTATCTTCACACAGCTGCACAATGGCAACGAGGCTCTGTGGCATCCAGCCCTGGTGCCAAGTACCTCATGGCAATGAGTTCATTAGACCCTCAGGGGGATATATCACTTTGACAGGAAGGCTGTGTCAGGTGTGGAGGGGGCTAGGGAGGGAGATTACTACTTGGAAGACGCCCTAGAAAACACCCCAAATAAGCCAAAATTATCTTGTAGGTAACTCGGAAGCTACTTTTTATATTATAACCACCACCCTTTCCGAAACACAGGGTTCACACACTTTACTAGCATAGATTTCCTATGGGAAATGCCTGTCACAACACCAGGAGCTCGAAAGAAGAATACTAAGTTCTCAGAATCATTTAAAACTTTTCTTTCAGCTGGGCAGTGTTGGCACACGCCTTTGATCCCAGCACTCAGGAGGCAGAGGCAGGTGGATCTCTGAGAGTTCAAGGCCAGCCTAGTCTAGAGAGTGAGTTCCAGGACAGCCAGGGCTTCGAAGAGAAACCCTATCTTGAAAACAACACAAAACAAACCAACAACAAAAACCTTCCCTTGAATAGACCCTCAGTGTCAATAGGTAAAGTCCCAAATCATTGTGCCTGTCCTAGCAAGCTGAGCTTTTGTCAGATTTGTTTCCTCCCACGCTAATCTTCCATTCTGCCTGCTACAGCACTTGTTCTAATGTCCTCAGATCACTTTGTTGATCTCAGGAGAGAGGCCTCTGTTACTCCTTCTCTTCGACCACCACCATTTTGCACACATCTCTACAGAAGCAAATTCCCACACTGGAGGCCTCCATTATCAGTCCCGGGTCAAAAGTTGGCACTCAAAGAACTCTGAAAGGTTACAATCTAACAACCCTCCTCCCACAATTGGACTGTTCACCAGCTGGTGGCTAAATGCCCAGGGCATTCAAAGGTTGGCCTGCCCTTGATTGACAGCCTGGAGAACATTTACAGCCCCAGACAGTCTGGCATGGCGCTAACACAGAAGTTATCTGATGGTATACCTCTTGTTCAGTTACCAGGCTAACAAAGGTCCAAAGCAATGTTGCAGGCAAGAAAGTTTCTAGTTGAAAGACCCACGTGTTAGTCCTAGGTCTTAACATCTACCAGCTATAACTCTGAGAAAGTTAACTTGCCTCTTGGCAATTACTGCCTTATGTCTAAAAGGGTAATAATTTCCCTTACTCTGGTTTGGTCACAGGGTATGAAATTGGTTCTGTAACTTTGGTGCCTATCTTTCCTAACCTCCAGCTTCAGGATCCAGAATTGTGCAGACCTGAGCTGACAGAGAAGTGAGTCTAGGCTAGAAATGGTGCTTTTCCAGTTGGATATCTTTTATTAAATGTAATACTTGTGTTAATTCTTTGCCCATTTTAGCAAAATAATAGTAGTGGTTTCACCCCTGGGGTCTGTGAGCTTCCCAACTTTGGTTTCTCAGCTAGATTTATAGTACTAGACATGAGTTCCCACCCAGAGTGGCAGCAAATCCAGCCATAAAATTGCTGATGGTTCTCGTAATATTTGTACCACTAGTGCACCCATGGGCAGCAAACTTAAACCCCATACACACATGCATGAATGCACAAACACATGATACTGGGGACATTTTTTAAACTCTATTTATCTTGCCAGTGTAAAATTTGACAAAATCTCTGCTCTATGAAAGTCCCTTTACTATTTATGCCCAGCTTCAGGTCTTAATGCATCCAGTTAAGTATCTGTTGACTTATGTGGCTCTGGTCCTCATGCAAGCTGAATCCTCATAACTCATCACTTGTTGAAGCAAGACATTTGCATAACTCCAGCAATTAAAGAATTATATAGGTACCTGTTCTTTATTACATCTGGCCAAAGAGTGAGCATTTTTTTAAAAAAAGTTATGTTTTAGGATGGCTATTCTCAACAAAAAAGGTAGAAAATAATACATGTTGGAATAAAAACGCATATGCATTGCAGTAGGAATATAAAATGGAGCAGCCACTGGGGAAAAGAGTTTCTCAAAGTGGGGAGGGGCTTGGTCACACCTCAACTCGACATGCCAGGCTTTTCTGACTCCCCATGGGAGGACTCACCCTTCCTGAGCAGTGGGTGGGGGAGGGTTGAAAAGTGGCAGGCGGAATGGGAGGAGAAGAGGGAGGGGAAACTTTGGTTAGCTTATAAAATAAATAAATAAATAAATAAATAAATAAATAAATTTTTAAAAGCAAAGCAGAGAGATGACATGCAATCCAGCAATTCTACTTCTGGATATACACACAAATGAATAAATAACAGGGGGCTGAAATAAATAAATAATGAATAAGATGCCTGTACATCAATCAACACTTGAAGCAGAAACATTCACAATAACCAAAGATATAAGCAAGCCATGTATCAAAAGACAAATAGATACAGAAAACTCAGCATATGCACATAGTGGCATAGGATTTGGCCTTAGAAAGACAGGAAACCCAGGCACATATTACAACATAGACAAACTTAAAGACATTATGCTAAGGGAAAGAAATCAGTCACCAAAGGGCAAATACTGCATGATTCTTGAAATGTGACATGGAATGGTTGGACTCACAGAGGCAGAAATGGTGATGCTAGCTACCAGGGGCTGGGGCAGAGAGATGTGAGCTGTTTGAGATGCCCAAAAAGTTTTGAAAATGGATAGTAGTGCCAGGAGCCAAACACTGTGAATGCTAAATCACACAATACCTACTCAAAAGTGGTTATGTTAAATATGCTTACTACAACCATTTAGACCTCAAAACATATATGGAATACACCCGGTGTGTTCCAATACAATGTGGCGATTGAGAGGCCAATGCCCTCTTAGCTGTTTCAGTAGCATAACTGACCAGCTGGTGATGGGGGCCAACTCAGTTCTTTTCTGGAAACCTGCATTTGGAAGGATTCTGAGGGGACCAGATTTTCAATTCCTCTTCCAAACTGCCAATATTTTGGAACAATGTAGAGCTTGGCTGTTTTTCCTCTAAAGCCTGGACTCTCTAGCACTGCTTTGATGAGTGTGACACACCCTTTCTAGTCCTACCCTGCCACCATATCCTGTCAGCAAAATGACCCAGGAGAGTTCCTTGGGACCCAGTTAGGTAACCAATGTCAACACACTGTTGTTATATGACAAATGACTTAACCTGCTGCCTCTCCCAGAAAACATATTTGCATTTCTCTTGGTTTTCTAGAGACAATGGTTTAAATCAAAGGAATGAACACAAATCCAGTCTCTCAACAAATATTTGCAGCTTATGGGTCTCATAGCTCCAGGAGAGTTTACACGGGTGGCCAGTTCCACCTCTGGGAAGCAGTGACGGTCTGAATTAACTTGCCTCAAAGAGGAAAGTAGCAGAAAGCTCCTCTCTGCCTGCTGGGCACCTCTAAGGGAGACCCTTGGGCTTCATTCTCTCACCACTGAGCTTTCTAATTCCAAATTACAAGAATGGCCCTAGGCCTTGAGCATCTGAAGCTCAGCTCCAGCCATGTGCACCTCTCACTGACACTCACCTGTTACGATAAATCTTTCCGCCAAAGCCACCCAAGCCCTGTCACCACATACTAATGCTGCTTGGCCATTGACTAGGATTTCTTATACGCTAGCTCAGTCTTAATTATCATAAATCTATATATTTTATAAGACTTATCTTATCAAGGATGCCTTCCGCTGGTGTCCTCTCTTGCCAGCAGACCACATGGCTACTCCAGAGCAGAGACCAGGAAGAAGAGCAAGAGAAAAAGGGACAACTTCCTGTTTGTCCCTGCGTATATATCAGTCTGCCTGCTATGTCACTTCCTGCCTGGATCACAACACTTCTTTACTACATTTCCCAGAATCCTCCTTGACTCCTAGTCCCGCCTAACTTGCTTCTTCATTGGCCAACAGTACTTTATTCAACAACCAATAAGAAGATAAACATACACAGAAGGACATTCCCCATCACTCACCTGAGCCACATTTCAAACTGGTGACCAAAAGTTAAACAACACTGATTCTCTCTTGCATGGTAATCACACAGACTGCCTAAAGAAGGGCCAGACATCTGCAATGTCCTCCTTTGTGTTTTGTGGTTGTGAAAATATCACAGCGGGGGTGGGGGAAAGGGAAGCATACATTTTTGTTGCTGGAGGGTTTTTCCCACCAGGTCCCACATCCTGCTTCAGCCCCAAATAAGCACATAAAGACTTATACTAATTATTAAACTGTTGGCCAATGGCTAGGGTTTCTCACTGGGTAGATATGTCTTAACTATTAACCTACTTCTACTAATCTATGTATTTCCACATGGTCTTGACTTACCTGAGATTGCCCGGACCTGTTACACCTTTTGGCAGCTACATGATGTCTCTTTCTACCTACCTTTCCCAGAATTCTCATCATCTCCTAGTCCTGCCTATCTTCCTGCCTCTATTGGGTCAAACAGTGTTTTATTCATCAACCAATAAGAAAAACACATATACAGAAGGACATCACATTTTGCTGAGAGAAAGAAGGAATAATGAACTTCCCATCATGACCATGGGTCCCAGACAAGAAGAAACCCACAGCTGAGCTTCCTTGAAGAAGGCAGGGAAATATGGGGACTCCCTGAGGAGCGTGCTCCTGGTGTGTCCTGCCTGCTCTGACATCTCAAACCAAGCCAGGACAGGTAAGCAATGCCAGCACAATGGGGTAGGAGATGAGACTGAATGAGGAACCCTGGACTTAGTGGCAGAGTGACACTGTCCACTTGTTTATCCAAATGATCCCATCCAAGAACATGGCATCAGTTGTATCTTATAGGTTCAAGATACCTATAAGAGATCAAGTGTGTCTGGTTCATAGACATCTTTTCATCTAATACTCGTAGGAGACTGGCTCTTTTCCTCCCTCCCCCTTCATCCTCCACAATTTGCTCCTCCTCTTCTTCCCCTCTTTTTCCTCCCCTTCCTCCTCCTCCTCTCCCTCCTCCAGCTCCTCCTCCTAGTCATTTTCTTTTTGAGTCAGTCTAATGTATCCTAGCCTGGCCTTGATCTTCTGGTCCTCATATCCCCCATCCCAGGTGATGAAATTACAGATATTTGTTTGGTACTGAGTATCATACCCAAGGCTGAATTTACCCTGGGGAAGCATTAAATCAACTGAGCTATATCCCCACTCTTGTTTCTTCTTTATAAATGAAGGGTCTGAAACACAAAGACATAAGCTGAATATGAAAGAAAAAAACATTTGCAGCAGCCCTCACCTCCAAATAAACATCCAAGGGCTACATCATTCAGATATTGGCTCATCCATCCACAGAGTATACCTCACTTTTCTAACTAGAAGTCATCTTCTCCATAGCTCCCAAACTGGGACAATACTTTCCCTGCTTCTGCTCCTCTCTCTGTTCAAATGTGACACAGTCCCATCCCATGAGGGCCAAGGCATGGCTTATCTGTCTTTGATCCCAACTGAGCTGAGCCCAGTGCTAGAATTGGATGCCTCTAATGATATATGGGATGTCACAGGAAAAAGCCACAAGGACACCAGGTGTTCATTCCCGGGGATGCTAACATTGAGACCACTATAAACCCTGTCCCTTCCTCAAGCCACAAGGACAACCAGGTGATCCTTGACTTCTGCCTATAGCACATACCCAGGCCAGACTCTGATTGTACAAACCATGTATTTTCTTAGTTTTATGTAGTCCTTTGCCTTGAAAATGCCCAACAGCTGTGCCATCCGCTGCTGGCTGCACATTAGTCAGGCATCACAGGGAAAAGTGCCACCATTGCTTCCAATGCCTCAGCTAACGTCCAGACCGGCACCTCGTTTCTGAGCTGCACAGGGAATAGAGACGGGTCTCCAAATTCCAGATGGCCATGTCCAATGGCTGGAAAGCCTCAGACATCTGGCTAGGGAGATTGGCAACTGTGCAGTCCCTTGGCTGTGCCAGGCAGGATCATATAAGAGTCTGAGCATCTCTGAACAAAGGCGGTCCACTCTCTCCAGTCCAAGTCTGCAACCATCGTCTTCCCACTTGTCTTCCTGTTTCCATTGCTCTCCATCTCCACCTCATCCTTGCTCCATCTTCCACCCTCTCCTAGATTCCTACAATTCGGGGCAATACATGTTGTTGTTGTTTTAAATTAGACTGAAAATACTAACTGTAAAAGGCAATTGCTGTTTGCTGAGGACCTATTGGATGCCAAGGCTTTCACAGGCTCTGGCTCTGAGCCCCATCAGCACCCAGCTAGCTGAGCACTGTGATCCTTCCATTTGCAAATGCTGAAGCAAATGGAAATTTGTGACTTCCCTAATCTCTCAGTTGGGAAGTGATTGCCAGGAGTGGAACTATAACCCCTGATTCTCAGCATTTACTTTTCTGCCTCAAAATTCTCAAGGGTTCTCCTACTGAGGTCAGTATCCCTGAGCCCAGAAATTAGAAAAGTTTTCACCAGACAGGCTTCCCTGGGGTGGAGCAGGGGCGAGGGGAGGGGGACAAGGGACCAGAAGGCTGTCAGAGCAAGAGAAGCCTACCAAAGAGGCCATGCAGAAAGAAACTGCTTGTTGTGAAGCCTTCAATTAGTGCACTTGGGGCTAATTTATTATCAGGGAAATTAAGTGATTCCATTGGCCTCCTGTCGCTTTCCAAAATAAATCTGTCAGAGTCTAGGGTGAGCCGGGAGAGGGGAGGAGAGGAGAGCTCTGCTGTTTTAATTCGCTTTTCTGCACTTTGCCAAGTGCAGGCCCAGGCTCCATTTGTCCCTAGGAAGGAAGCTGGCATCTGTCCTGAGGAGCCTCTCTGCTGGTCTTGGCCCCTCTGCAGCCACAATTCCAAACGGGAACAAAAACAGAGCCCACCTTGGGGAAATGGGGCAAGCGCCCAGTCTGCACTAAAAGGGAAGGGAGGCTGAGAGCTACAGCCGGCTCTACCACTGAAGGACCTGGCAAGTTGGTTAACGCCCTCCCAGCTAACCAATCAGGCTCCAGAATGATGATGTCCCGCCCCCCAACATCCCCAGGCGTCCATTGACTCCTGTACTTTGGGTCAGTGGACACAGAGTAAGAGGGGGGTCCACAGCACGGAGCACCACCGTTCTCCTTCCATCTCTCTCCATCAGCGTCCCCGCCCCTCTCTGAGTCACAGACAGGCCTCTCAGAAATCAAATGGTGGGACCAGCTCAGAATACCAAGTCCAAATGTTCAGTTGAAAATCTAAGCTTCAGCCCCAAAGTGTTGCCTCCGGGATCCCTGTTTGCCATTTGATGCCAAACTCAAATGTCCAAGGCACAGTCATATGAAATCCTATCTCCCAGAACTGTGAGCCACCAAAGACAAGACACTGTTGCTTTATAAATTAGCTCAGAGACAAAGCAAAAAACAAAGGGAAAACAATGCTTTATTTTATTTTATCCCAGTGCTTGGCTCTCTATAGAAATGTAATATATATTTGTTTTATTAGTTAATCACTCTATAGTATGAGGTGTCACTCTTAACTAAATGGAGAACCAGGTCTTGACCAAGAGAGAGGACATATACCTTTTTCATGACAAACTCTAAATAGACAAGAATAGAGCTGAGGGTAAGCTGGTGATTCCAGTGGGGAGAAACAGAATTAAACTCATTTGCTCAGAACTCCGGTTTTCTGAGCAACCGTGCTGGTTCCATGGAGATGAATGTCACCAGCTGATAAGGGTGCCAAAAGCCATGGGTCACTGGAATCTTCCTCTCACAGAAGCCCAGCCCTGACCATGTCTGCAGGGAGCTGTAATCTTTCTCTTGGCACAGCTTCCTGGTCATTTCCTCATCTTTAGCCCGATAACAGGCTGTCCTTGCTTAGCCCCTGAAGCAGAGGCAGGGACTACAGGGTGCTAAGATCTGTGTGAGATCTTCTAGAAGGTTCAGCACCCACCAGGGAGTCAGGGTATTTTAAAGTCAGGACAGACACTAAATCAACACTAAGATATACTCTCATCACAAAGGAGCCATGACACATAGCTGCCATCGTGGAGAAATTATTCCAGTTCCTAGACACATGTAGACTCTATGCCCATCCCACTACTCATGGTTTTCCAAAAGACCCACGAGTGAAAGGAAAACACATTCTAGACACTCTCAGTGAGTGGTTTGCAGTCAGTCAATAGATTCTGCCATCAGCAACCACTCAAACTGGCTGAAGATATCTCTGGGAAGGAGACTAGAAGTCCTGAACACCTTGGCTCCTGCTATTCTGGCAAGGATGGGGCAAACATTTCGAGTGGGAGACTATTCCCATCTTTTGAGTGATGGCCACCATGGTCTGCTCTCCAGGAACCACAGAGCACCAGATGAGAGCCCTCCTATCAGTAAGTCTCATGCACTGATATATATATATATATATATATATATATATATATATATATGCTGATATATCCCTTGGGGAGGTGTGTGCCAATTTGGATGTAGGACAAGCAGGGTTTTCAGGTACCACATCTGGAAAAGCTCAGAGGACACTCATGTTCTGGTCTGCAGAGCTCTTCCAGCACCAAATATATATATATATATATATATATATATATATATTATATATATATATGTATCCTCTGTAATAACCAGATATGGCCCAAGTTCATGCTAGCTTCCTTTTAAATTTACTGGAGATTTCAGGGAATAACACACGTGAAGAATTTTCTAATACGCCTGGTGCCTAAAGAAGCATGTACTAAACAAGAGTCTGGCTGTCGCTGTATTCCCAACCTGTGTACTGGCCCCTGAGCAAGTGGCTCTTGACCTTACCTAGCTGAGAATTTAGGATTTTTAACCAGTCAGAACAGACTAAACTATCCAAAATCCCCATGGGTAAGCACAACCAAAATTTACTTCCTGGTCCTGCTGCATGTTTGAGATGTGTCAGTGTGAGGGTTTGCTCACCTATGTCCAACCCAAAAAGGCCTCATCTCAACATACAAGCCTATGATCACCATGGAGGAAGGAAGGATTGTGTTAAGCCACAGGCGAGCTCTTCCACCATGTTTATACACCCTTTCGTTTCTGAGACCAAAACAAGTCCCAGGACAATGCACTGAGGAGCTACTGTACCTTGTACATTCTATGGGTACAACGTGATAGACCTAAAGTCCAGGCCTGGGGAGATGGCTCAGTGGGTAAGGCACATGGTGTGCAAACACGGACGACCAGAGTCCAGATAGCGGTGCCCACATAAATGCCAGGTGAACCTGCAATACCAGCACCTGGAAAGCAGACCTGGGGCATTCAGAGCAGAAAGGGTAGCTTGAGTAGCCAAATCAATGAAGTTCTACTTTCAAGTGGGAGATCATGCCTCAATGTACAATGTCCAAGATGAACAACAGTCAAGGAAGACATACATAACTTGTAGCTTCCACACATGTGCATGGGTCCATACAGGTGAACAAACATACACACACATCCATGAACATACCACACACACATTCACATGTTTAAAAGGACACACAAATTCCATGTTCTCGTAGTGTTTACATTCTGCAGAGAGTGAGCAGGAGGAACTTCAAGAAATTATAGCAGACGTTGAATGTCCGCAGAGTGGCGGACATTGCAAAAGCACAAAGCAGAAAGGAGTCGGTGCCCAGAGGCATAGGTAGAAGGTTCTGAGTGCTCACAGAGTGTGATGGGCAGTACAGGGTGATAGGGTCAGAGAATAGCAGTGGCCTGATAGTGCAGTCCTGTTAAATAGTCCTGTTGCCTGACCTAGATCCTGGAATGCCCTTCCTCAAGGTCTGGACAAGTGACACTAAACCTAGCAGCATAAGGGACATGACCTTCCAGAAACACCCACCTTTCCAGTTTTCCCATCCCTCCTTGTAAGGCATAACCTGAGAGGTCCTCATAGCTCCCTCTGCAAGCTCAACAGATTGCTCATTTTTCCAGTACCAAGATTTATGCCCGTCTCTCCTCCCCTCAGCTGTGTGTTTGTTACCCTATCTCCAGATGGTCCTCCTTCTTAAAATTCTGTTCCATGTCCTCTCCACCAGTGCATAGACAACACTTCCTGTTTGTTTGTTTTTTTTAAAAAAAAAAAAGATAGATCCCATATCCTTTGTGACATTCTAAAGACCTACAGCCTCTGGAGCCAACTGGCCTGTCCTTGAGGATTTGTCTTCTACCACAGGACTAACTTGGCCTGATGGCATGGACTACTGTTTTCTCCCTGAGTCCTTATCTCTCCAAAGAAATTGTGGACTTTCAGGAGACAGGAAAGATGCAGCTGAGCCAGTGTTCCCTTGAACACACACCGGAGTCCCCAGCAGAGAGGCAGAGCTCAGGAGTGGTTTGATTCCATAGGAGGTAACAGGTGACTTGTTACCCATGAGCATACCCATATCTGTCAGGTAGCTTGCTGCCTCTGTGTGTCCAACTCCTAGCATGGCACCAAAGGCTGAGCAGGCTCAACAAATGCTTGTGGTATAACCCATTAGCTATTTTGGAGGTGTGACCTGACATCTTTGAGTCTCAATTTCCCCATCGGTAGGTGAGGAGTGGTGTGAGCCCCTTCCACATAAAGTCATCTTAAAGTCAACCATGAATGGTACTCAGTAGATCCCGGCTTCACAGACCTTGTCATTTTCCTGCGGACACACACTCAATGAGAAGGAGGTGAACCAGAGTTGGCCGAATACATCCTGCTTCCTAGCAGAACAAGCCAGACCAAAAGCCAAGAATAACAACAGCATCATGATCCATGGAAGGTTGCCTGTGGTTCTGAAGGAGTACCTCACTCATGTCATGTTTGGGCGTCAAGTCCACCAGCCCTCCAATTCTTTCTGCTTGAAGGGACAGGGGAGCGTTGGAGCCACTTGGTGAAAGGGGGGAATCAGAATGGTGACATTCACACTGCTCTTGGGTCACACCTCTCCTTCCATCCCATCTTGTAGAGCGCTTGTTTACATTGGTTACCCTCAGAGGTCTGCTCCATCATCTCACACATCCTCTACAGCAGAGGCAAGCCCTGGGTTCTAAGAAGTATCCAGAAAGCCAGTGAGTTCATCGTTTGCTCAGAACACGATTCTCTGCTCCTCCTGAAGTTGAAAGATGCAGAGAGGAGACGGTTCCCAGGACCCACATTCTCAGGTAGCATTCCACAGACACATAGGGCTGAGTAGAGTTCTAACTGCTATGAGCCCAAAGCGTGATCCTGGGTGAATCCTTTAAACCCTCAAATTTTGAATTCCCCCTGAGTACCACTTGCCATGATTTCTGTAACAATGCATTTGGATGAAACATACAGGGAACTTGCCACAGTGTCTGAAATATGAACACACACACAATATACCTTACCTATTTTCATCATTCCACCATTAAGACACAATGTATAGAAAAGGGGTCTGACAGGTTTCCCTGTGGCAGCCTGAACACTCTGATCTATGGTGTTACCCCTTGATAACACATGCTCCTAAGACATGAGTGTCTCCTCCATCACGATTGCCTGCTCACACACTCTCAGAACAGCCACTGGGTAATGACGTCTCAGTCCAGCATCTCTGGATATTATCCAGCAATCTAAAACAAACATAAAAATGTCTACACCACCACATTGCCAGACCCTGATGGCCACACTTTGAAAGGGAGATGGCAGGGACACATGACGAAAATCCAAAATGTCCTAATCCAACTCAAGCCAAGCACACACTCAGTGTGCATGAGGAGCTTACCTTGTCTTCTGGTGAACCAGGAATTAAGGCTACCACTCCCATTCTCCAGCACAGAATGGTAAACTGGAATTTGTTACCTACATGTGTGCCTATTCAGAGTCTGAATCTTTTAAAGACAGAGGCAAGTCTATGTATTTAGAGATCCCCCCCCCCCCCGACACAACAGCATACATAAGAAGTGTTGGTAAGGGCTGAGGAGACAAGTCAGTCTGGTGTGGTGGTATTTTGTTTATGATCTAACAAATAAAGTTGCCTGAAGATCAGAGTGCAAAGCTAGTCACACTAGTCAGCCATAGAGGCGAGGGAGTGTTGGTTCACACCTTTAATCCCAGCAACCACACTAGTAAACCATAGGGCCAGACAGTGGAGGTACACACCCTTAATCCCAGCACTCAGGAACAGATGCAGATGGATCTCTGTGAGTTCAAGGCCACCCTGGGCTACATGAGAATGAATCAGTCTAAAAGAGAAACAGAACCCATGCAAAGGTGATCCTAGCACTTGGATGGACACGCCTTAAATCCCACCAAGGAGGTAGAGACAGAAAGGGATATGGCTGGGCAGAGAGAGGAATATAAGGTGGGAAGAGACAGGAGTTTCAGGGCAGTCTAGACAGTCTGAGGAACAGTGCATCTCTAAGCAGCCTGAGTAGCAGTAAAGTCTAAGCAGTCTGAGGATGTAGTCTGAGAACAGGATCGCCCTTTGGTCTGGACATTAGTAGAGGCTCTCTAGTGGCTGGCCGCTTTGCTTCTCTGATTGTCAGCTTTAATCCCAATATCTAACTCTGAGTTTATATTATTAAGAACAATCAGAATTCATGCTACAGTAAAGTGTCTGCCACACAAGCTTGAGGATGCTCAGGTATGAGAAAAAGCCAACCATGGGAGAGTATGCTGGTAACCCCAGTGCTGAGGGGGGGACACAGGTGGATCCCTGATGCTCAGTGGCTGGCTGGCCAGCAAGCCTAGCCAAGGTGTCAAGCCCAAACCTAATGACAAAACCTTGACTGAAAAAAATACGGCTGATTCCTGAGGAATGACATCCAAGGCTGGCCTCCAGCCTCCACATGCAAGAGTACACACAATGACACCCGAGGCTGGCCTCAAGCCTCCACATGCAGGGGTACACACATGCATGTGTACTCAGAGGAATACACACAAACGCAAGAAAAGCAAGTAGATTAGAAAGTAAATAAATGCCTGTTAGATACAGTTACTTTGAGATAATCTTGTTTGTCTCACTGCCAATGCAGAGAATAGCAAGCTCTGGCTTCATAGTGATAGAGGCTGGGAAGCCAGAACCTTCTTCATTGTAAGGCAAAGACTGAAGACTCAGGGGTGGGGGTGGCAGTTCAAGTTGGAAGGTCATTGTCCAACAGAAATCGCTCTCCAGTGTTCCCCATTAGAAGGAAGGTTGGACTTTTCCTATTGAGAAGACCTTGAACTGATAGGACAAAGCCACCATCTTCTTTACCCATAATCTATTCATTTAACACATTAAAAAAAAATAGTTTTCTTCCTAGAGAAAATCAGGAAGGAGACTCAGGGGAATAGAGGCAGAAAGAGGTGATGAACTCCCCAGATAGACTTGGCATGGGGTCTCCACAGAAAGACATGAGAATGCCCAACATGATATGGAGCATCATGGGAACCCAAACAAGGCCTGGGCATACACAAAGTTGACAGAAAGTGAAATAGGTCATGTAGCCCTGATTATACACCTGCCACCAAGGCCAAGAACCAACTGTGTCACGTCCCTCTGCAAGCCAAGAAGCCAACTCTACAGATTCATGAGATGTTGCCCCAAGACCTACAAGTACCTCAGGACCCTGCTAGATCTCCCAGGTAGATCTCCCTGGACATGGCCTCCTGCAGAGTCCAGGCAGCATGGCCCCACCATGCAAGAGCTATTCACGGACAATGCTCACAAATCCAAACTTTCCTGAGACCCATAAGACAGTTATATTCCAGTTTCTTCAGTTCTATTACCAAGCCAGATAAAACAAAGAATTAGAACATGTGTCAGCCAAGAAAGCAGACGTGTCCAAACAGCCTGTCCCACCCCCACTGCCCCTCAAAACACTGATCTGTTACTTCCTCTAGCTACCAAGACCAGGGCCACCTTGTGACCAGGACACTCGAACAGCCACGTTCCTTGGTCATATGTTGAATACTTTGTGTATCAGTTGGTATGGCTCCTCCCTTTGCTTATTCTAATAGGTCTGGCGCAGCTCCCATCCCTGGACTTCACCACCATCCAGCAAATAAAGGGCTCCTACGTGGAAACTGCACCCTCCCTGTACCCCACACTGCTGCTAGTGGAGGCCTAGGTGTGCTAAGTTTCCCAAGCACCTGCTGTGGGATACTTTGCATATCACTTCACCCCTTCTGGATTTGCCTCCAGGGACAAGTAGCCAGCTAAGCTGTCCCTTGCCTCTTGTGCATGGCTGAGCTCCCTCTATGCAAGAACAGCTTCATGGCTGGAAACCGGTGTGACCCTCAAGCCTCCATGTGAATGTGTAGGAATGGCCTGGCCATTGGTGTCTCAATAGCAAAGCAGCGCTGTTGACCACATTTACGTTCACTAGTGGAAGAACAAAGAGCATAAAAATCGCAAGGCCCAAGCCCTGCATGAGATGCAGAAGCAGTTAACTATATTAAAAGAATAGCAGATGTTTATTTGGGGAACAGTCTACACAGGAAGAAGACTCTCGGGTGGGGTCCCTGCCCAGAAGTGGTTCACAGACCTGTAAGTAACCCCAATAAATTCATTGGTTCACCCAGCTGGACTTGTGTAGAATCATTTCTTCGGCCTGTGGCTTAGTTGGGTTTCTCATGCTATGAATATCACTGTAATCAAAGGCAACTTGGAGAGCGGCTTACACTTCCAGGGAACATACACTCCTTCTAGTCCATCACTAGAGAAGTCAGGGCAGGAACTCAGAGGGAGAACCTGGCTCAGGAACTAAACCAGAGGCTGGAGAGGAACGTGCTTAGTGGCTCGCTCCTCATGCTTGCTCAGCCTGCTTTCTTATACCATCCAAGTCCCCAGAGGGTTGTATCAACCACCGTGGAATGGACACTCCCATATCCGTAATCACTCAAAACAAGTGCCCACAGGCTTGTCCGAGGGCCAATGTGGTGGGAGCATTTTCTAAGTTGAGGTTTCTTCTTCCCAAATGTCAACTGAACTGCCCACGACAGCCTGACACTGAGCACTCTCCCTGGAGTTGATAGAGGTAGACTCCCCAAGAAAAAGAACATAACAGGAAAACATTGCTCCCCAAATACAGCTGGCAGTCAGAACAAGCCCCAAGAGTTACCAGCTCTGTATCACACCCATTGGGATACTGGCAATTCTCCTGTAAGGGCTACACCTTCCTCTCCTCCTGAGAAAAAAGGGCAAGGTTTTATTCTGCCTCCATGGGGTGCCCATCCCCTGGTCCTTAAAAACTGGCAAAGAAACAAGGATGTCAGAAGCAGGCTTGGCTAAAAGAGCTAGACCCAGACATTTTAATGGGTGGTTTGGACCATCTATAAAGACCCTTTGTCTCAACATGGGAAGGAATAGCCTGCCTTGTTCTCCTATCCCTTCAAATTTGGGAGGCCTGTCTGTTCTCCATGCAGAAACAGTGAGTTCCTCAGAGCAAGGACAGATGCAGGGCCAAGGAGAGAGTTTACCTCAGGTATTGATGCAATGGTTCACTCTACAGCTGATGCTTTCTGACCCTAGTTTTCTTCATCTGCATAATGGGAATAAGAAAGAAAAGGGTAGTTACAGAACTATGGGTTCTGGGTTCCCATCCCATTCTGCAGATGGTAGAGGTAAGACCACCAAAAGGTAAATCTGATTGCTCTAAGCCAATCATGGTGGTCCCTTGGGTCTTAGATGTGTGATTCTGACACGATACAACCCTCATAGAAGGCTTCTAGGAAAGGACCAGCCATATCTGGTTTGCCATGTGGAGATTAGGCACCAATCAAGTGACCTGAAAGGTGCCATTCCAGGGACAGAGCCAAAAGAACCTGAGACCACTCTACTCAGGAGGCCACAGTTGGACCACACGGCCTCTGGAACTCATCACTAAGCTGAGTTTTGTATGTGAACGTTCTGGTAAACACGGTACATTGTGAAGTATGCTCTGGAGAGATCAAAGGTTTAAACAATAAAAAAGAATGCCCACTCAAGGGGGAAAATGGTAACTGAAGTTGGAACGTGAGCAGTCTTGTTTTAGGATCTGTTTTTACAAATGACTGGCGTGTAAATAACCAACAGAACTGGTGGGACATAGGAGAAGGCTTAGGTGTAGACAAGCTGATGCTCAAGTTCATAAAGAAAACCAGAGACCACAACGCCAGTAGACACTCTGAAGATAAGAACTACAGAAAGGTGCATGCTACCGAGCTCCAGTAATTAAATCAGTGTATCACTAACCTACCCAGAATAACAGCCCCATGAAACAGAAAATGTGAGAAGTAGACACAGCCATGTGTGGCACTGAGTGTGTGATGAATGTGGCCCCTCAGAAGAGGGAAATGTAGAGGGATCACTAAGTGTATGGGTCCATCTGGAGAAAAGGATGGTGCAGGATCCGTGTATCACAATGAGAGGCCAGAGACTTCAAACTAAAATGCTAGGGACTATAAAATGACTGCAAGAAAACAGCAGAGTTCCTGTACAGCCTTGAGTGGTATCACTAACTGAGGCTCAAATTTACAGAGTTCATAAAAAATAAAACATAGATGAATTTAACTGATAAGAATTAAATTTTCTAGGCTTAGTCATTAAAGTGCTACAGTTGGCATGGTGGAATACACTTCTAATCCCAGTGATGAAGAGGGGGAGACAGGCAGATTTCTGGGGCTTACAGGCCAGTCAATGAAGTGTCTTACTGCAAGCCCATAAGAAACTCTTCCCAATTAACTATTCAGCCTGAGGAAAGACACCAAAGTCATCCATCCTCTAGTCTCACACTCTCATATACAACCACACACACACACACACACACACACACACACACACACACACACACACACACAATCTAAAACTTCTGCATGGAAAAAATGACAAGAAAATTCTATGGGGGAAGTAACTAACCCATTTCACAGACTGAGTGAGGGCTGATCTCTCTAAGATGTACAAACTTTTACAACAAGGGAAAGAGGACCATGACGCAAATGAGTAAATAGAAAAGAAATTTACAAATAACTCTTTAAGATATGAAAGGATGCTCAACTATGTTCCGAATAAGAAAAATGCAAATGGCATTGACGCTGAGATTGTTATGTAGCTAGCAAGTTGGCCAAGGGCCAAAACTGAACAGCCCTCTCTTTGGAGAGACTGTGGAAAAACAGGCTCTCAGACAGCAACAGCAGGGAAACCCTCCCAGAAAGCAGTGAGTTCAGTAACTTCTACCCAAATGGCAATGCAAACGTAGACCTTTGCCCCACAGCCCCATCCTGAGAACCTCCCTACAGATAGACTTGCAGACACAGTAAGTGACATGTTTACAAGGTTATTTGCAGCAGGGTGATTTATCATAGCAGAGGGTGGGAAACACACAAGCATCTGCCAAGCAGAGTGTGAGATAAATTATGGGCTTATGGCTCATCCACCAAACAAAGAGCTGCACAGCTGCTTGGAAAACCAAAGAATAGGGAAGGTCTTGGGCACTCACACAGGAAGGCGCCAAGATACACAGTTTGCAGGAAAGTGCATGTGTGTGTATGTTAAGATACATGTGTGGAAGCCAAAAGCCAAGTTAAGATGTCATTCGTCCACAGGTGTGGTTTTTAGAGACAGGGGCCTCTCTGTGGGAGTGGCTGGCCAGCAAGCCCCAGAGACCTGCCTGGTTCTAGATTCCCCAGCTGAAATTTCAAAGGCATGCCACCACAGCTGCATGTTACTTGGCTTCTGGGAACTGAACTCTGGTTCTCAGGCTTGCAAGCGGACACCAGGCAACTGAGCTATCTCCCATCTTCTAAGCATTTTTGTTTAAATCATGTGAATATATCACCTACTCAAACATTATTTTTTAAGTCTAATATTGTGTTTTCAACTTCTTTCATGGCTTACTAAGTAGTGTGTAAGCACAGTGTCCCGTGGTCCCCACTCAGCCTCCTCCTATTCCAGATTCTGTACTGAGGCTGTGGACTGTTTAAATAGAAAGAGATCAAAGACAGCTAACTGCCGGGTGTGTTGCCTGTAAATAAAGCAGTATTTTATTAATGTTTTTTTTTTTAATTTTGGTGGGTCTGTACCAAAATGTCCCAGTGTAATTCCAGGATAGGAAACTGTAGAGGTACCTGGGTGCAGCGCCCACAGCCTCTGCTTCCACGCTCCCACTCCATGCTCCGTCTTCCATGGTGGTTTTTGGTTCTACCAGCTCTCAGAAACACCTGGGAAGCCTTAATGGTACCAATTACCAATTTAAAAGGTTTACCCGTGTCAAATCAGCTCGACTTCCCTCTAATTATGGCTGAAATTACACGTTTTGTGTGTATGTTTGATTAGCTGCTCACTATCTTGAGCAAGAAGCTCATAGGTACAGGGTCTGTATTTACTCTGCTCACCTCAGTGGAACAAGTGCCTAGCAAACAGTTGGTGCTCAATATATTTTAGACAATTAAATGGATGAATGGATTCTGGGATCTGCAAAAAAAGAAGAAGAAGAAGAAGAAGAAGAAGAAGAAGAAGAAGAAGAAGAAGAAGAAGAAGAAGAAGAAGAAGAAGAAGAAGAGACACGTTAAGGCAAGGACTATAAGGAGGCAGGCCCTGCAGAGTCCTAAGCAAGACCCCATTAGTCCCAGCAGCCCTCAGGAAGGGGTTCCAAGCTTCTGTTCCCACTAAGCCCTGAGCCATTTTGGCTGTGTTGAGGGCTGGTTTCCTCCTGAGAGTCACCCATTGGTCCCACCAGGAGCTGGGGACATACCTGTCCTCGGACAGCACTGTTTCATTGATGGCTTTCCAAGTGGCAGAGGACACCAGGTGCTTTGAAAGGAAGGGACCAAGGCTGGGACTTGCCTCTCTGAACACCATCCCTTCTATAAACTCTAATAAAACCTAGATTTGCACAGCACAGAAAGTAGCCAAATGAAAGATGCCGTGTGGGATATCCTGCACATACTCTCGGCCTTTTATCCTCATGTGTCATGGTTTCTCTAGACCAGTGGTTCTCAACCTTCCTAATGCTGTGGCACTTTAATATAGTCCCTCATGCTGTAGTGATCCCATTTCATAAAATTGTTATTGTTCCTTCATAACTGTAATGTTGCTATTGTCAGGAATAGAAATGGAAAATCTGTGTTTTCCCATTGTCTTGGGCAAACCTTGTGAAAGGGCCATTCATCCCCAAACGGGTCTCAACCCACATGCTGAGAACCGCTACTCTAGATCCCATTTTCTTCACCTGTGAAATGGAACAGCAATATTGTAGCTTGTGCTTATTATAGAATAATATAGCAGTCCTTAACAGATGCCTTCTGGATCCAAATAAACCCACTGCCCCTGCCTCAAACCCAATGAACAAAACAGCTCTTGAGGAGATCAGAGGTGTGGGTCTCTATGGTTTTGTAAAGGTATGGACTCTTGTTTGTTTTGTAAAGCTGAGGGCTCAACTCCAAGCCTTGCATGTGCTAAGCAAAGGCTGACTCAGCTATGTCCCCAGCCCTTTCTGTCTTCACTGTCATAGCTGGTGACTTAGAGCTTAGGGTTATTCTGTTATTCTGTTATTCTGCTTCCTGGCCACCACGAAGGAAATGTTCTGCTCTCCTGTGCCTTCCATAGGGATCAACATCCTGAAACTGTAAGGCCACAGAAACCCTTCCTCCTTTGCGTTGCTTTTGTTGTCTATCTTGTCACAGTGACAGGAAATTTAACTAAAATATGCTATTATATATGGAAATGAGAGAATTTTGGAGAGCTTGGATAAAATAAAATGTATCATACTTGTTTCTTTTTTATGTTTTTAAATGTTACTAGAAATTTTAAAATCAGGTGTGTGCTTAAATTATATTTCCATGGGCAACACAGTTTGTCAGCATAACTAAGGGGAATCAAGTCTGACAAAACTTGTTGTCAAGCAGAAATTTCTCTTGCACAGTTTTTTGGGGACATGTGTCCTGACCCATTTTATGTCAACTTGATTTAAACCAGAGTGATCAGAGAGGAGGGGGCCTCAAGTATGGAAATACCTCCATAATGTTAGGCTATAGGCATTTTCTTAATTAGTGACTTATGTGGCTGGTGCCATCCATGGACTGATAGTCCTGGGTGCTATAAGAAAGCAGGTTAAGCAAGCCATGGAGAACAAGTCAGTAAGCATGGCTTCTGTATTGGCTCTTACCTCCAGGTTCCTGCCCTGCTTACATTCCTGACCTCACTGATTTTGATGATGAACTGTACTGTGGTCATGGTGTTTCATCACAGCAGCAGTTATCCTGTTGAGATTATATCCAAAATGTGCATCAGTTGGCTTTCAGCTATTAGTCCCATGTCTCTAGTGAACTCCGAACATACAGAGGAGAGACATACCAGGACATATGCCAGATGCCCAGGATGGTCTCACACAGAATAGGGTAGATGCTGAGAGAACTCAACTCTGCTTTTATCCAGAAGATGCTATGGATAAACCTTCCTTCCTCCATGGAGGAGGTGCTGGGGCGGGGGGCAGGTGGGTGGGATGTACTTTGTCGTCTCTGTGAAGCGTCTAAGCCAGCTCTGTCCTTGAGGAGAGCTCTGTCCTGAGGACACTTGGGGTAGCCTGAACTCCTCTCCTCTCTGTACATGCCAGTCTGGGGGCTCAGGATCCTCCTTCTCTCCCTGTGAACTAATTGAGGTTTGGCCCACCTAGTTATGATGTAGATAGTAGGCTACAAGGGAGGCTCGACAAGAAAGGGTCACCCTCTACCATGGCTCAAAGTGTCCCCAATAGCTCATATGTGAGAACTTCAGCCCAGTGCAGTGTTGAGAGCTAAGGCCTTTGGAGGAATGACTGAGTTACACAGGCTCTTCCTGATAGATAAATTCATCCACTTATGGACTGGTGGCTTTATAGGTCACAAAAGCAAACTCTCTCTGGTCATGTCAGCCCTCCCACCACATTACAATGTAGCAAGGGGGCACTGAGGAGACTCAGTTCCTGATAGGATGGCCATGCTCCAGTAGATGTCACCACACCCAATTGAACTCAGTGGGTTATTTGGAAAAAAAAAAAAAGATACAAAGTGAGAAGGAGTTACTGGTTAGGAGAAGGTCTGGGAAGACTTAGAAAAGTTATGTCAGTGAAAATGATCAAAACACATTATTTGTATATATGAAATTCTCAAAAAATTAGTAAACATGTTATATTTTAAAAGAAGGCCCACAGATGCCAAAAGATTCTCTTATCACACTCTTGAACTTCCCAACTTCCAGAACCACAAGCTTAATAACCTCCTATTCGCTATAAATTTCCCACTTGTTCTCAGAAATTTTATCACAGCCACAGAAACAAGATTCACCATAGCCTCCCCCGGACATCCCAGTACTTTCAGCTGGTAGGATAAGACCGCACAGGGCTAGAGCCAACTCCAAAAAAAACCTACAGCTCAGTCATCACTGAACAATGTCAGTTGACACACAAGTCAACAGCCACAAAGGAAAAAAAAAATGAAAACCCAGTGAACCCTCATGTTGTCACCATTTGCCCCCACAAGCTGTAAGAAATATGTAAGAAATACTTCCCTGAAATCTAGGTGTGGCCATACCAAACATATGGTATGGCCCTACCAATCTCCCCACTCTTCCTTCAAGGCTCAAGTTGTTCCGTGAAACCACCTGTGCCCTCTCCAACCTCTGGCCCACTGACACCTCAACAATGCCCTCTAGCACCTGCCTTAGGGCCACCATCCCCACCCCAGGCTTCCCACCTGGAGAAGGCAGCTCAGCTCAGAAGGCAGCACAGTTTCACCCCAGCCTCCTTGAAGTTTCTGAGGCACATTCAGTCACTGCTTTCATCACAGCCGTGCGCATGTCCATGGCAGGCTGGAACAAACGAGAATCAAATCACTTGTTTTGATTTGAACTTAAGTGTTCAAGTCACTTAAGACTGGGATGTGGTGTCATACACCTGCAATCCCAACACTTGGGAAGCTCGGGCAGGAGGACTGACAAAATGGAAGCTAACCTGTGCTACACAGCAAGTTCCAAGTTAGTCTGGGCTATAAAATAAGACTCCAAAGCAATTTTTTTTTCAAGTCACTTTACAATGTTCCCTGGAGCTCATTCAACTTCACATGGATTCAGAGAAAACCTGTGTGAACCCTTCAGAGAGCCAGGGGCTCTGCTAGGCTACAGTGTCTATAACCACCCATGCCGTCTACTGGCTGATGATATAATGGGCTCACTGTGACTTTATTTTTCTGTCTGTAGGGCCACAGGCAATGATGGAGAAATAAACAGAGTCTTCCAAGGAAACCAATGCTACAGGCACAGATGACCTGGAGGCAGTCACAAAGACCTCACCAAGGAAGTGGCATGTTAGCTGGGTCTTAGATGAAAGGAAAATGAGAGCGTTGCTTCAGACCCCAGAGACAGCACCTGCAGAGACAAAGGGTTAGAAAGGGGCACTGAATTCAGGACACAGTGAAAACAAAGGTTGTCGTGCCTGTACTTTAAGGCACATGGGGTGTTGCCGATGAAAGGCGGGCAGAAGGTCGGGGTCTGAATTTTGAAGAGCCATATGCATAGCTGGAGGCTTCAGGATTATGTTCATGTTATCGGAAGTTCACTTCAGAAGGTGAGTGGAGGCTAGCCCACTGTGGAGGGAGAAAGGCCATACAATAGATGCCGGACCCCTGAAAAACAGAACAGATCTTTTTTTTTTTTTTTGGACATCTACTGACTACAAACTGGATAGTTAGGAATAAGGAAATTTAACTCATTCCCCCAAATAGACAATAACACAGACACCCTCACTTTCATTTCCCAATGGCTGTCATTGCTAATCAATTGTAACATTACTTAGGCTGAGTCTGGCCTTAACCACAGATTGCTTCCTAGGTAGCCACCATCTTTAACCAAGGTGGCAATTGTCTTTAACCAAGGTGACACACAAAATGAAGGCTGTTTTCTATCCTTGCCCTAGGGAAATAAAGCCCAGTGTTGACTTTAGTTCAAACTAAACAACATCAACTAGATAAGATTCATGTAAAAGTTCCGAAGAAGTAAAATCCAAAATAAATACAGGGGTAGAGGCAGGGATCTTGGGATTAACTTCACTCCAATTCAGAAGAATCATAGGGTCACCACTGCACCAGACATCTGGAAAATATAAACAATTTCAAGATTCCACCACTGCAGTGTTTGCCTTCTGATTTCCATTCTCACCTGCACCAAGAGAAAGGCAGAGAAGTCAAGTTGGGATTACTGCCCTGTGCTAACAATGTGAGTTGTGCCCTAGCTGGGAAAGAGATGAATCTATCTGACCGTGTCCCCTGTCCTACCCCAGCCAGGGATTCTAGAACGACTTAGGGCCTGGTGCCATAGAAGAACACAGCTCTGTGCTCTTGCTCTCTCCACGCAGCTTTTGGCAGACAACCGGACAAGCAAACAGCAGCAGAGTCTTTTGATCCTCCTTCTTGGCACCTGACCTCTGGCCAGGCCTGCACTTCCTTCTCACATCTCAGCCCCACCTGAGAGAGCAGAAGGAAATCAATACCAGGCTTGCCTGGGTGGAAGGGTCACCACCACCCAATCCCTGGTCTGCATGGTACTGGGTAAAGGAGTCCCCCTCCATGAACTCCCTCCTCCTTCTCTGGCAGGGTGCCACAGACAACTACCTGTTGGCTATTTGATCTCAGATACAAAGCCCCAAGTGGTTATGACTACCTCATAGTCCGAACCTAGCACCAAGCTTGAGGAAGAAACCAGCTCCAACATATGACACCAAACCAGTGTCTGTGAGGACTAGCATTCCTTGGCTCCCACAGGAAACCGCACAAGGACCCAGCATGGAGGAGTGACCTAATCCGGTATGTCCTTTGGAGACAACAGTCTTGCCCACAGGCCAGTCTGGGGGAAGAGTGAAGACTGTGACAGCAGGAACAACCTGAAGTGGATGAAGGGAATTAGGTTAACTTGACAGAAGCAACACTCATTTGGGAAGAGAGAACCTCAACTGAGAAAGTGATCCTACCAGACTGGTCTGAGGGAAAGACTGTGGCGCATTTTAATGGTTGATGATCGATATGGGAGGGTCCAGCTCACTGTGGGTGGTGCCACCCCTGGCTGGTGATCCTGGGGGCTATTAAAAAGTAGGATGAGCTGGCTGTGAGGAGCAAGCAAGAAAGCAGAACTCCTCCATGGCCTCTGCATCAGTTTCTGCACACAGGTTCCTGCCCTTTTTGAGCTCCTGCCCTGACTTCCACAGAGACGGCCTGTGATGTGAACTATAAGCTGAAATAAACCCTTTCTTCCCCAAGTTGCCTTTGGTCATGGTTTTTAAGCACAGCAATATTGACCCTAACTAAGGCAAGGGCTTAGCATGCACTGGTGTCATTCAAGCCATGAGTCACTAGCCCCTGGTATTCAAGTGGTAGGGGCTGGCCATCCTGCGATGTCATGGTCCTTCTAGCTTTTGGAGAGAACAAGGGCTCCAGAGCCATGACAATTTCCCACCAGGCAGCAGGAAGCTCGTTATTCAAGACAGAAGTAAAGAATAAAGTTTCTGCTGTGGGAGGAAGTGCTTCATCAACCCATTAGCCCATATTTTATAATGTAAATATGAACTGTTTCCCTACAGGTTCATGTCCAATGTTTGGCGCCCCAGCTGGTAGTATTTTTTCAGATGGTGATGGATGCATTAAGAGATAGGACCTTGCTAGAGAATCTAAGCTCCTGGAAGCATGACTTTGACATTGGACTTGGCTGGGGCTAGATGGCTCAGTGATTCAGAGCACCAGCTGTTCTTCCAGGGGACCTGGGTTTGATTCCCAGCACCCATATGGTGGCTCACAATAGTCTGTAACTCCAGTTTCAGGCAATCTAATGTTATCTTCTGGTCTCTGTAGACATCAGCATACAAGTGATATATAGTCATACAGAAAAACACCCACACACATAAAATAAAAATTTAAAAATAAATAAATGTAGTTAGACTTGGTAACCTGTGATGGTTTAAAAGGAAATGGCCCCCATAGGGAATGGCACTATTAGGAGGTGTGTAGGGGACATCATAACCACACCTCCTAGGGGCTGGCTACAGGTGTGCCCTGCCACGCCTGCCAGGGTGTGGTCAAGGTGACCTCAGGGTGACACGGGAGAGGTTTGAGTTAGGGAAGGCACGTGGTAGTTCCTATTCCTGCTTCATCAGTGTGCTCTGCTTACTATGTTTCCTGTCGGCTGGCTAGGTGCTCTGTAAGTAAGGCATATTCCCAAATAAATATACCCTGATCTTATCTGTTATATATTGGTAATTCACCGCTTATAGAGGTTGGAGGAAGCCACGGTGAAGGTGGGTTTTGAGGTCTCATATATGCTCAACGTGGAATACTTCACTTCTGGTTGCCTGGGGATCAAGATATAAAACTCTCAGTTCCATCTCCAGCACCATATCTGCCTGCAGGCCGCCATGGCCATGATACTGGACCAAACCTCTGAAACTGTAAGTGAGCCACCACAATGAAATGTTTTCTTTATAAGAATTGCAATGGTCATGGTGTCTCTTCACAGCAATAGGAACCCTGACTAAGACAGGCTCCTCCTTTCTTTGCTGTCTGCTTTCTGCTCACCACAGTCCCCTCCACCAAAAGTTATCAATGCCACCGTGTTCTTCCCCAGAACATGGGCCCTAGAAACTATGGACCAAGCCCTCAGAAACCCTGAGTCAAAGCAAATTACGCCCCCTTACATGGTTACATTTCTGTCTGGTGGTCACATCACAGCAAAGTCTAGCATGTTACTATCACCTCCAAGGCCAGAGAAATTATGCAAAGATACTATAGTCTTGGAGCCCCAGCCACACCCAGTCCAGATTGCCAGAAATCCTGGTCTTTTACTAATGTCACCCCCACACACACACACACATGATCCCAGCCCAAAAGCACAAAACCAGTCTACACAACAGGCCCCAAAATGGGAGCAAATCATGGTTCTCCCATGTGAACACTGACACAAACCATGAAAACAGAGAAGGACATGTGGACCCCACCCTGTCTGTGGCTGACCCCACTGAGTTAAAGGGAGCACTCGAGTTTCAGAGCAGGTTCGAACAACAGTAAATTGGAAGAAAGCTGGCTTTTTTTTTTTTTCTGCTGATGGAACTAAAAATAGTGTGAGGTTTTCGGAGGCTGGGATAGGGCTTCAGGATGTGGCTTCGAGACACTTTTCACAACAGTTATGGGCCACTCAGAAGCCTGCACAGTGAGCTGCCAGCCGGGAGAAGGCATGTGTGTGCCCACCCGGGCCTCTGCTCTTTCAGCATCCCTCTTTCTGGTGCTGTCCCTTCCCCGACAGGCTGAGTTCCAGTCACTTTGCAGGCAACCCTTCTCAAACTTTCCCCCCACAGCCCCTCGCCACCCATGAGGAATTTGCAATGGGAGAGAGGTATCTGAGGTAGACACCTGTGGGCACCTCTGCAAGCAGGCAATTCCCTCTATACCTGTCTCAGCCAAGAACTCATGGAAATGTCCTCTTCCCCTTTCCTCACCCAAACCTCAGGTTTCCTTTTATGCTCAAAAATCATTTTCTCATAGTTATTTTGTTACTCAAAGGAAAAAAAAAAAAAAAGAGGGCCCTGTGCCATCAAGAACCCCCTGCCAGCCGGGGAGCCCTGCAGTCATGAGGTAAAACTGCTTTACGTGCCTCAGTCTCAGAGGTCCTCTGGTCCTTGAGGCTCATTGCTGACTCATTCATCAATCCACTCACTTATTCACTGAGCAAGGGCTCCAGGATATGCCACAGAGAAGCCCAGCCCTCCCTGGGATTCAGTTTATAGAAGAAGCACCCAAGGAAGCTGGGTGTCATCCATACCCTTGACAAGTGCTCCAACATAGTGCAACCAGAGGGCTCCGGGAGCCTAATGAATGAGTAGTTGGCAAGTCCTGGACCACTCAGTCCCTGTGAAATGGGCATAACAGTCATGGAGATTAAACGAGTCCTCATTAGAGCAATGGGAAGTGCCTTACTGTGGTGCCTTCCTGGTCCTAAGTGTTCACTAACTAACTAAATGCTGCGTATTTACTCAAGACCTGAGGAATGCCTGGCATAGATGTGTAGGGGCGAAGGGAGGTTGAGTGATAGAAAGAGTGTGTTCCAAGCAAAGAAGCATCATGCTGAAGAAAAAACAGTATTTCTCACACAGGTACATCCATTCGGAGAAGGGAGAGTAACGTGACCCTCACAATCCTCACCCTAGCCATTGTTCCCTGGCATGTTCCTACAGGTGGTACCAGGGGTAATTAAGCCTCTGTGTTTCCCCAAGAAGACCTGCAAGGCTGCCTGAAGGGCAGTGGTGGTCTTTGCCATGGTGGGATCGCACAGACCTGAGACAGACTGAAGAGTCTTACTCCTTAGTTTGCTCAAGAATGACCAGCTCTCTCCCCAGCCCCTTTCTGCTGTTTGACTCTCACTCTCAGGACACAAAACCATTGGAAAGACAAGCATGGAACAAGCAGAGAAATGCAGGCTGGGCCAAAGGACATGGCAGATGCTCAGAACTGCCACAGGGTAACTGAAGCTTCAGCATGACACCCATGTAGTCCAGACAGCTCGCTGGACTCCTGGCAGGAGCAGATATAAGGGACAGGTATTAATGGGGTACAGTGGGGTGGGGGATGAGGAGGCATAATAGGTAGGGGTTTTGGTGACACTGCCCCATGGCTACCCACACTGGTTCTCACTACAATGAAACAGTTCCCAGGATTCGGGGCTTTTAGTGCTCAAACCAGGACAGTCTGAGGCAAACAGACATGAGTTGGTCACCCTGTAAATCCCATATGGTAGCCCTGGAAATCCATCCTAACTGACTGCCATTTCTCCATTCCCACCTTCTACCCCACTGCCCCTTTAGCTCCCAGGGGCAAAACTGAGGTAGCCCAGGCATGTATGGGATCTGGGGAGAGGCTGGAGTACTCCGCTCTCCAGGAGGTCAGAATGGTGGTATTTACGGCCTCTCAGTGGTATTGACAGATGCCCTGCAGTGACAAAGCAATTCTTTTCCTCCTGTGGCCACCACTCTCCAAGAGGTCAGAGTGATGGCACTTCACTGAACCCACCACTGGCCTGCCAGAGCTCAGTGGGCCCATCAACCTGGTGCTGGCCTGCTTGGACAAGTGGACCCAAGTCTGCAGATGGTGCACTTAACCTGGACTCAAGTTCACCCATGCTGAGAAATCTGAGGGTGTCCCTAGGGATGTACCCAGCTCTCTGGGGTGTGACTGACTTCAAGATTGCAGCAGGCTCTCTGCCATCCCTTCAGAGAGACATTCTTTGGTTTCAGTTACCAGTCTCCACTTGTATCCTGGTCAGAGCTTGAATGCCAGGCTATATTAGGTCATGCAAGCCAAGCCTGTCGTTCTTTTTCATTAGCTGCACCAGAATTTCGAGGGGTAGTAGAAACACAGATGATGTCAGAGGGCAAGTCTCTCTCCTGAGTGACCATCTGCCACCTCCATAAACATGTCACATGTGGAGATTCAAGAGCCTATTACTTCCGCCAAAATCTGGAACCAGTTCTGAGGCCAGAGATAAATCACTGAGTAAGCCTGAGGCCTGTGGGACTTGTGCTCTCAGTTGGGCTTCCCACCCACTCTGGCTACTCTGACATCCATGACCATAAAATCATGCTGAACATCTGGCTTCTTGTGGCTCAAGGTGGGAGGACAAAGGTCCCACACTGCTGAGAGGATCAAATCAAGCACCTTGGAGCAGCCCTTCCCGCCTGTCCTCACCCTGCACAGACCACCAGCAGTACTCAGTAAGCATCTCTTCAGTTCTATCATTGCTACAGCAAGACACAGACTGTTTACATAGTGTGGCTTCCTCACTAGATTTAATCAAGGAAAGGGGGTCAGGATACCCATTTCCCAGATGAGGAAATCAAGACTGTGAACGGGGAGGTGATGTCATCATAGAAATAAGGTGAGAGGAGGACCCGAGCCTATTTCATGGGCACAGAAACTTGGCTTAGGGTCCAGGCCTTCCTTTCTGAATGATCCACAATGACACCCAATGGCATTGGCTTCCTTTCCTCAATGGATAGCCCCTAGAGGGGGGAGTCCTAGAAGCACCTCTGTATTTAACTCCAGCTCCTAAGCTTACAGGCTTTAGGGCAGGGGCAGGGGAGAGACAGGAAAACCATTCAGTGACTGTCCACTTGTGGTCAGTCCTCTCTTCCTGTCTATTCTTAACAATCTCTCTCTCTCTCTCTCTCTCTCTCTCTCTCTCTCTCTCTCTCACACACACACACACACACACACACACACACACATACACACACAGAGAGAGAGAGAGAGAGAGAGAGAGCTCTGTGTGAGAGAGCTCTCTCTCCTCTCTCTCTCTCTCCTCTCTCTCTCTCTCTCTCTCTCCTCTCTCTCTCTCTCTCTCTCTCACACACACACACACACACACACACACACACACACAGAGGAACATCTGGGATCCAGCATGCAAGGGGCCCCAGTAGCCCAGGACCATCTCTGGAGTGGGCAAGGGAACAGAAATGCTCACCTGATGAGCCATGGGCTTCCTTCTTAATCAGTAACAGAGCGAGTGTGATGGCAATGCACCCAGGACGATGGGCTGGGGAATGGCTCCCGAGAGGGGGTAGCAGTTAGACTGAGGTGAAAACAGTGGGGATGGAGACCCAAGTCAATGTAGCTATTTGGGAAATGGCTGGATCATAAGATTGCTGTATCCACAAGATCTAATAAGGTTGCCAACAGTGGAATGGAGGCCCGGATCAAACCCAGATCTCCTTTTTGATCTCCGCTTAGGAAGGACAATGCCAAGTCCTTTGAACCATAGCTCCAAGTCCTTCACTCTCTGTGGGGAAGAACACAGACCACCTACCATGGATGGTAGCTACATGGGTTGTCACCAACTTGCACAACTTGACCATGTTAATTTTCCATTCACAACATGTCTGGGCTGCTTAAATACAAAACATTAGAGGATAAATTCAGGACCCTCTTCTCACCCTATTATTTGATGTTTTTTTTTAACTCCACCTCTCCTTTCCTTTTTTCTCATAACCCTCCTCACTCTCCAACTGAAATCTAGCTTGGTACCCTGGAGAGATGTTTGGTATGCACTTGGTGAGCATAAGGCCTTCATTGACAAGTGGACTTGGTTACCCAGTGGGTTTGAGATAAGGAAGAATCTAAAGTCAGAATTAGGTTCCGGGGAATGAGAAGTAAAGGGGTTCTGAAGTCCCACTCTTTTGTTTGATGAATGTTTATGGCTCTACTGAGCCTCAAGTAGAATGATCTTAGCTTCACAGGTTGACTTGGAAACAGAAGTAACCACAGTGACCTAAGCAAGGAGAATTGCCTGCTACTCTGAGGTCCAGCCCCTGGGCCAGCTCTTCCTCTGAGCCATCCCAATCACTGTGGTCAGAGGTGGGAATACACTGGCTATAGCCTGGACCTAGCTTAAAAGACTGCTCATCTTTTATCATTGTATGAAACACCTGAAAAAAACTTAAAAGAAAAAAGATTTGTTTTCAACAATGACTTCAGAGTCTGTAGTGCATGGCTGGCTGACTCCACAGCTTTTAGACTTATTGCAGGGCAGAAGCATCATGATAGAGAGGGCATAGGGGTTAGAATTGCTCATTTCATGGTATCTAGGAAGCAAAGAGCAGTAGCAGGAAGGGCCAAGTCAAGATATGTCCCTCAAGGGCATTCGCTCAGCAACTCACTTTCTCCCACAAGACCCACAATTCCACCTACCAATGATGTGCTTAGATTTTCAATCTATCAGTGGCTACTGAGACAGAGCCCTCATGATTTAGTCATCTCTGGAAATGCTCTCACAACACACCAGGGATGAACTTTTACTAATTTCCTAGATGTCTCTCAATCCAATTAAGTCAAAAATTAAAATGAGTCATGACAGCCCTCTGCCCCTAACCTCCCCATCACCCCCTGCTCCCTTCTTCCTGAGCCTCCTCCGGACAAGAGTAGAGCTGCCCAGACTGGAAGGCCCACCCTGAGTCCAGACACACCTCACCTTTGTCCTCCCTCTGCCCTCTGCCCTCCGCCTGCCACCTGAGAGAGGGAGAGAACCCACCTGCACCCACTGGAAGAAGGGATAGAAAGACGACAGAATAAGAACACACTCAACAACAAAAAGACCAATATGACACCATCAGCATCTAGGGATTCCACACCAGCAAGATCTGAAAAGCCCAACACAGAGGATGAAGAAGAGATAGACCTTAAAAAATTATCTTATGAAGATGATAGAGACCATTAAAGAGGGAACAAGAAAATCCCTTAAAGAAATAGAAGAAAACACAAGCAAAAATTACATTAAATGGAGGAAAAGACAAAGACAAACAAAAATTTTCAAGAAATAAACAAACCTCTTAAATAATTGAAAGAAAGCCAAGAAAAAACAACCAAACAAGTGAAGGAAACAATTCAAACAGTTCTCGGTTTGAAAGCAGAATGAGAAACAATAAGGAAAACACAGAATGAGGGGATGCTGGAAATAGAAAACCTGGTAAATGATCAGGAACCTCTGATGTAAGCATAACCAATAGAATACAAGAGATGGAAGAGAGAATCTCAGGTTTTAAGACTCATTAGAGGATATACAGTCATCGACCAAAGAAAATCTCAAGTCCAACAAATCCCTAACACAAAATATCCAGGAAATATGAGACACCGTGAAAAGATGAAACCTAAGAATAGTAGGTTTAGAACAAGGTGAAGAAATTCAGCTCAAAGGTCCATAAAACATACTCAACAAAATCATAGAAGGAAACTTCCCCAACCTACAGAAGGATATGCCTATGAAAGTACAAGAAGCTTACAGAACACCAAATAGATTGGACCACAAAAAGAAGTCCCCTCGCCACATAATAATCAAAACACCAAACTTACAGAATAAAGAAAAAATATTAAGAGCAATAAAAGAAAAAGACCAAGTAACATATAAAGGCAGACCTATCTGAATTACTCCTGACTTCTCAATGGAAACTTTGAAAGCCAGAAGATCCTGGATAGATGTTCTACGAACACTAAGGGGACATGGATGCCAGCCCAGACTACTGTATCCATCAAAGCTTTCAATCACTATAGATGGAGAAAACAAGATACTCCATGACAAAATCAGATTTAAGTAATACATATCCACAAATCCAGCCCTACAGAAATTACTGGAAGGAAAACTCCAACACAATGAAGATAACGACACTCAAAAACCACAGATAATAGATGACCCCACCTTACCAAACACACACACACACACAAAAAAAAAAAAAAAAAAAAAAAAACTGGGGAAATCCACACACAATAACACCACCAAAAACAAATCCAAAACAAACAAGAATCAACAATCAATGGTCATTAATATCCCTCAATGTCAATGGTCTTAACTTGTCTATAAAAAGATACAGGCTAACAGAATGGACACGAAAACAGAATCCATCCTTCTGCTGCATACAAGAAACACATCTCTCGGAGGCATCTGATGCCAGGGGTTTGCTCTCCAGATCCGAGCTTGGCAGAAGGATCCAACACACCCGGCCGGACACTGCCAAGGCCCCCGTGGCAGTTCCGCCTGCATCCACGGGCCCAGGTAGGCCAGGGGTTGTCTCCTGTTCCAGTTCATCAGGATCCAACACACCCGGACAATGCCAAGGCCCTGGTGGCAGTCCTGCCTCCATTCACTGACCCAGGTGGGCCAGGGGCAGTTTCCAGTTCAGGTTCAGCGACCCTGCTCGGAGGCATCTGACGCCAGGGGTTTGCTCGCCAGATCCAAGCTTGGCAGCAGGATCCCACACACCTGGACACTGCCTAGGCCCCAGTGACAGTCCCGCCTCCATCCACGACAAGAGGACAGACATCAGAGTATTGGAACTGTTTGCATCTACCAGAAAGGAACCTTGGTCCCGTACCCACTAGGAGAGAAGAGAGTCCTGCTACACCCACCATAAGAAAGGATGAGAAGAGGTCAATGTAAAAGCACATTCAACAACAGCAAACCCAATATAACACCACCAGAGACTAGGAACCATACACCAGCAAGACCTGAACATCACAATGCAAATGAAGCAGAAGAGAATGACCTTAAAAACATCTTCATGAAAATGATAGAGGACCTCAAAGAGGACATGAGAAAATCCCTTAAAGAAATGGAAGAAAACACAAAACAAAAAATACAAGATATCAACAAATCTCTCAAGGAAACAGTTCAAGACCTAAAAACTGAAATGGAGACAATAAAGAAAGCACAATCTGAGGGAATGCTGGAAATAGAAAAGCTGGGTAAACGATCAGGAACTACAGACACAAGCATAATCAACAGAATACAGGAAATGGAAGAGAATCTCAGGAGTTGAAGACACACTAGGAGAAATAGACTCATCAACCAAAGAAAATCTTAAGTCCAACAAAACCCTAATATCCAGGAAATATGGGCTACCATGAAAAGACCAAACCTAAGAATAATAGGTACAGAAGAAGGTGAAGAAATCCAACTCAAAGGCACAGAAACCATATCCAACAAAATCATACAAGAAAACTTTCCCAACCTAAAGAAAGACATGCCAATGAAAATACAAGAAGCCTACAGAACACCAAATAGACTCAACCAAAAAAAAAAGGTCTCCTTGACACATAATAATCAAAACACCAAACATACAGAATAAGGAGAAAATATTAAGAGCAGCAAAGGAAAAAGGACAAGTAACATATAAAGGCAAACCTATCAGAATCACACCTGACTTTTCCATGGAAACTCTGAAAGCCAGAAGGTCCTGGATAGATATTCTACCTACACTAAGAGACTGCGGATGCCAGGCCAGAATACTATACCCAGCAAAGCTTTCAATCAATATAGATGGAGAAAACAAGATATTCCATGACAAAACCAGATTCAAACAATATATATCCACCAATCCAGCCCTACAAACAGAAAAATATAGGCAATAGATAATCCCATTTTACCAACATCCAAAAGGAAAAAGGGATGGAATCCCTCACACAATTTTGACGCCATCACCAAATCAAAAACAAACAAGAATGAACAATCAATGGTCATTAATATCCCTCAACATTAATGGTCTTAACTCACCTATAAAAAGACACACAGATTAACAGAATGGGTAAGAAGACAGAATCCATCCTTCTGCTGCATACAAGAAACACACCTCAACTTCAAAGACAGACGGTACCTAAGAATTAAAGGTTTGGGGAAAGATTTTCCAATCAAATGGACCCAAGAAACAAGCGGGGATAGCAATCCTAGTATCCAACAAATTGGACCTTAAACTAAAATCAATCAAAAGAGATGAAGGAGGTCACTTCCTACTCATCACAGGAGAAATCCATCAGGATGAAGTCTCAATTCTGAACATTTATGCCCCAAATACAAAGGCATTTATGTTTGTAATAGAAACATTACTAAAACTCAAATCACACATAAAACCTGCACACAATTATAGTGGGAGACTTCAACACCCTACTCTCACTACTGAACAGGAACACCAGACAGAAACTTAACAAAGAAACAAAAGAACTAATAGAAGTTATGTCGCAATTTGGCTTAACAGACATGCATAGAACATTCCATCCAAATACAAAATAATTTACCTTCTTCTCAGAGCCACATGGAACCTTCTCTAAAATTGACCACATAGTTGGCAACATAGCAAACCTCAACAGGTACAAAAAAAATGACATAACCCCCTGTATCTTATCAGACCACCATGCTTTAAAGTTAGAATTCAACAACAACACAAATTGCAGAAACCCTACAAACTCATGGAAATTAAGTAACACCCAATTGCACAATTCCTGGGTTGAGGAAGAAATAAAAAAAGAAATTAAAGATCTCCTAGAATTCAATGAGAATGTAGGCACAACATACCTAAACCTATGGAACACTTTGAAAGCAGTGCTAAGAGGAAAGTTCATAGCTCTAAGTGCCCACATGAAGAAACAGGAGAATAGTCACACTAGAGAATTAACAGCACAACTGAAAGCTTTAGAACACAAAGAAGCCAATACAGCCTGGAGGAGCAGACACCAGGAAATAATCAAATTAAGGGCTGAAATCAATAAAATGGAAACTAGGAGAACAATACAAAGAATCAATATAATGAAGAGTTGGTTCTTCGAGAAAATCAGCAAGATAGACAAACTTTATCCAAACTTACCAAACAGCAAAGAGTGAACATGCACATTAATAAAATCAGGAATGAAAAGGGTGACATAACAGACACAGAGCAAATCCAGAGAATCATCAGGTCATACTTCAAAAACTTATATTCCTCAAAATTGGAAAATGTAAAGGAAATGGACAATATTCTGGATTTGGTAAGATTCCACTTATCAAATTGAATCAAGAAACTTAAGTAGATAAGCAACTTAAGTAGACCTATAACCCCTAATGAAATAGACGCAGTCATCAGAAGTCTACCAACGAAAAAAAGCCCAGGGCCAGATGGCTTCAGTGCAGAATTCTACCAGAAATTCAAATTACAGCTAATACCAATTTTCCTCAAAGTATTCCACACAATAGAAGCAGAAGGGTCATTTGCCAAACTCTTTTTATGAGGCTTCAATAACCTTGATACCCAAGCCACACAAAGACACAACTAAGAAAGAGAACTACAGACCAATATCCCTCATGAACATTGATGCAAAAATTCTCAATAAAATACTGGCAAATCGAATCAAAAAACACATCAGAGAAATCATCCGCCATGACCAAGTAGGCTTCATTTGAGGGATGCAAGGATGGATCTCAACATATGAGAATCCATCAATGTAATCCACCATATAAACAGACTGAGGAAAAAAATCACATGATCATCTCACTAGATGCTGGAAAAGCCTTTGAAAAAATCCAACATGCCTTCATGATAAAGGTCCTGGAGAAATCAGGGATAACAGGAACATACCTCAACATAATAAAAGCAGGATACAGCAAGCCAACAGGCAACATCAAATTAAATGGAAAGAAACTCAATGCAATTCCTCAAAAATCGGGGACAAGACAAGGCTGTCCACTCTCTCCATACCTCTTCAATATTGTCCTTGAACTTCTAACCAGAGCAATAAGACAACAAAAGGGGACCAAAGGAATACAAATCAGAAAGGAAGAACTCAAACTCTCACTATTTGCAGATGATATGATAGTCTACATAAGTGACCCGAAAAACTCTACCAGGGAACTCCTACAGCTGATAAACACCTTCAGCAAAGTGGCAGGATACAAGATTAACTCAAAAAAATCTGTAGCCCTACTATATACCAATGATAAATGCACTGAGAAAGAAGTCAGAAAAACATCACCCTTCACAATCGCCACAAACAACATAAAATACCTTGGGGTAACACTAACCAAAAAAGTGAAAGACCTGTATGGTAAGACTTTTGAGTCTCTAAAGAAAGAAATTAAAGAAGATACCAGAAAATGGAAAGATCTTCCATGCTCTTGGATAGGTAGGATCAACATAGTAAAAATGGCAATTTGTCAAAAGCAATCTACAGATTCATTGCAATACCCATCAAAATCCCAACACAATTCTTCACAGACCTTGAAAGAACAATTCTTAACTTTGTATGGAGAAACAAAAGACCCAGGATAGCCAAAACAACCCTGTACAATAAAGGAATTTCTAGAGGCATCACCATCCCTGATTTCAAGCTCTATTACAGAGTTATAGTCCTGAAAACAGCTTGGTATTGGCACAAAAATAGACAGGTAGACCAGTGGAATAGAGTTGAAAACCCTGATATTAACCCACACACCTACGAACACCTGATTTTTGACAAATAATCCAAATTTATAAAATGGAACAAAGAGAACATCTTCAACAAATTGTGCTGGCATAACTGGATGCGGACATGTAGAAGACTGCAGATAGACCCAGGTCTATCGCCATGCACAAAACTTAAGTCAAAATGGATCAAAGACCTCAACATAAACCCAGCCACACTGAACCTATTAGAAGACAAAGTGGGAAATACTTTTGAATTAATTGGTACAGGAGACCACTTCCTGAACATTACACCAGTAGCACAGACACTGAGATCAAAAATTGATAAATGGGACCTCCTGAAACTGAGAAGATTCTATAAGGCAAAGGACACAGTCAGCAAGACAAGACACCAGCCCACAGGGTGGGAAAAGATATTCACCAATCCCACATCTGACAGAGGGATGATCTCCAAAATATACAAAGAACTCAAGAAGCTAGCCACCAAAGCACCAAAAAAAAATCCAATTAAAAAATGGGGTACAGAATTAAATAGACAATTCTCAATAGAGGTATCTAAAATGGCTGAAAGACAATTGAGAAAGTGCTCAATATCCTTAGCCATCAGGGAAATGCAAACAAAACAACTCTGAGATACCATCTTACACCTGTCAGAATGGCCAAAATCAAAAACACCAATGACAGTTTAGGCTGAAGAGGATGTGGAGAAAGGGGAACACTTCTCCACTGCTGGTGGGAGTGCCAACTTGTACAGCTACTTTGGAAATCAGTATGGCAACTCCTCAAAAAAATGGGAATGAGTCTACCACAAGATCCAGCAATTCCACTCCTAGGCATATACCCTAAAGAAACACATTTATACAAGGACATCTCTTCAACGATGTTCATAGCAGCACTATTTGTAATAGACAGAAACTGGAAGCAGCCTAGATGCCCCTCAACCGAAGAATGAGTAGAGAAAATGTGGTACATTTACACAATGGAGTACTACTCAGTGGGGAAAAAAAAACAAAAAAACAATGGAATCTTGAAATTTTCAGGAAAAAGGATGGAACTAGAAGAAACCATTCTGAGCAAGGTAATCCAATAATCCAATCACAAAAGATAAACATGGTATGTACTCACTCATATGTGGATTTTAGACATAGAGTAAGGATTACCAGCCTACAATCCACACTGCCAGAGAAGCTAATAAACAAGGAGGACCCTAAGAGAGACATACATGGTCCCCTGGAGAAGGGGAAAGGGTCAAGATGCCCTGAGCAAATTGGGAGCACGGGAAGAGGGGAGGGAGCTAGGAGAATGAGAAGGGGAGAAGAGGAGGGATGCAGAGGACATGAGGGAGCAGAAAGGTTGAGTCAGGGAAGAATAGAAGATAACAAGAATGGAGATACCATAATAGAGGGAGACATTTTAGGTTTACAGAGAAATCAGGCACTAGGGAAATGTCTGGAGATCTACAAAGATGATACCAGCTAACAATCTAAACAACAGATGTGAGGCTACCTTAAATGCCCTCCCCTGATAATGAGATTGATGACTGACTTATATGCCACCCTATAGCCTTCATCCAGCAGCTGGTAGAAGTAGAAGCAGACACCCACAACTTATCACTGAACTGAACTGGAATCCAGACGCAGAGAAGGACGACTGAAGAGCAAAGGGGCCCAGACCAGGCTGGCAAAACCCACAGAAACAGCTGACCTGAACATCAGGGAACTCTTGCTCCCCAGAGTGATAGCTGGGATACCAAAATGGAACTGAACCAGACCCCAGGAAGATGGGTTTCAATGAGGAAACCTCGGAAATCTACGGGACCTTCTATAGTAGTTCAGTACTTATCCCTAGCATAGTTGTGGACTTTGGGAGCCCATTCCACATAGAGGAATACTCCCTGAGCCAAGACACACGGGGGTGGGCCTAGGCCCTATCCCAAAGGATATGATAGACTCTGATGACACCCTATGGAAGGCCTCACCATCCAGGGGGAGCAGAAAGGATATGTGATAGGTAGGGTTTTAGTTGGGGGATGGTAGGGGAGGAAGGGAGGGAGAAGGGAACTGGGATTGTCATGTAAAACAATCTTGTTTCTAATTCAAATTTTAAAAATCTGGGAAAAAATAAAAAGAATAATGTTCCAAAAAAAAAAAAAAAAACGAAAGAAAGAAAAGAAAAGAAAGAAAAATATCTCAACTTCAAAGACAGACAGTACTTCAGAATAAAAGGTTTGGAAAAGATTTTCCAATCAAATGGACCCAAGAAACAAGCTGGTGTAGCAATCCTAATATCTAACAAACTAGACTTCAAACAAAAATCAATGAAAAGAGATGAAGAAGGGCATTTCATACTCATCACAGGAAAAGTCCATCAAGATGAAGTCTCAATCCTGAACATCTCTGCCCCAAATAAGAAGGCACCCACATTTGTAAAAGAAACATTACTAAAGCTCAAATCACACATAAAACCTCAAATACTTATAGCAGGAGACATCAACACCCCACTCTCACCACTAGACAGGACCACCAGACAGAAACTTAACTAAGAAACAAAAGAACTTACAGGTGTTATGACCTAATTGGGTTTAACAGGTATCTATAGAACATTCCATCTGAACACAAAAGAATACACCTTCTTCTCAGGGCCACATGGAACCTTCTCTAAAATTGAACACATAGTCGGCAATGTAGCAAACCTACACAGATACAAAAAAATTGGAATAACCTCCTGTATCTTATGGGACCACCTAAAGTTAGAATTCAACAACAACACAAATTGCAGAAACCCTACAAACTCATGGAAATTAAATAATGCGCAATTGCACCATTCCTGGGTTAAGGAAGAAATTAAAGACTTCCTAGAATTCAATGAGAATGAAGACATAACATACCCAAACCTATGGGACACTTTGAAAGCAGTAGTAAGAGGAAAGTTCATAGCACTAAGTGCCCACTTGAAGAAACTGGAGAATAGTCACACTAGAGAATTAACAGTGCAACTGAGAGCTCTAGAACAAAAGGAAGCGAACTCTCCCCAGAGGAGTAGACGCCAGAAAATAATCAAACTGAGGGATGAAATCAATAAAGTAGAAACTAGGAAAACACTACAAAGATTCAAATGAAACAAAGAGTTGGTTCATCGAGAAACTCTACAAGATAGACAAACATTTATCCAAACTAACAAAAAGGCAGGGAGAGAGCATGTTAATTAACAAAATCAGACATGAAAAGGGGGATATAGCAACTGACACTGAAGAAATCCAGAGAATCATCAGGTCATGCTTTGAAAACCTGTATTCCACAAAATTCGAAAATCTAAAGGAAATGAAGAAATTTCTGGATAGATATCACTTAGCAAAATTAAATCAAGAACAGATAAGCAATTTAAACAGTCCTATAACCCTAATGAAATAGAAGCAGTCATCAAAAGTCTACCAACAAAAAAAAAAAGCCCAGGGCCAGATGGTTTCACTGGAGAATTCTACCAGAAATTCAAAGACAAGCTAATACTAGTACTCCTCAAATTGTTCCACACAATAGCAGCAGAAGGGACATTGCCAAGCTCTTTCTATGAGGCTACAATTACCTTGGTTCCCAAGCCACACAAAGACACAGCAAATAAAGAGAATTGCAGACCAATATCCCTCATGAACACGGATGCAAAATGCAAAACTGTTCAACAAAATACTGGCAAATTGAATCAAAAAACACATCAGAGAAATCATCCGCCATGATCAAGTTGGTTTACCCCACGAATGCAGAGATGGTTCAACATACAAAAATCCATCAATGTAATCCACCATATAAACAAACTGAGAAAGAAAAACCACATGACCATCTCACTAGATGCTGAAAAAGCCTTTGACAAAATCCAACAGCCCTTCATAATAAAGGTCTTGGAGAGATCAGGAATAACAGGAACATACCTAAACATGATCAAAGCAATGTGTAGCAAACCAACAGCCAACAACAAACTAAATGGAGAGAAACTCAAGGCGATTCCTCTAAAATCAGGAACAAGACAAGGCTGTCCACTCTCTCCAGACAGCTTCAATATTGTCCTTGAAGCCCTAGCTAGAGCAATAAGACAACAAAAGATCAAGGGGATACAAATCAGAAAGGAAGAAGTCAAACTCTCACTATTTGCAGATGATACGATAGTTTACATAAGTGACCAGAAAAACTCTACCAGGGAACTCCTACAGCTGATAAACACCTTCAGCAAAGTGGCAGGATACAAGATTAACTCAAAAAAAAAAAAATCAGTAGCCCTACTACATACAGATGATAAGTGCACTGAGAAAGACGTCAGAGAAACATCACCCTTTACAATAGCAACTAACTACATAAAGTATCTTGGGTTAACACTAACCAAATGAGAAAGACCTGTATAGTAAGAACTTTGAGTCTTTAAAAGAAGAAATTAAAGAAGATACCAGAAAATGGAAAGATCTTCCATGCTCTTGGATAGGCAGGATCAACATAGTAAAAATGGCAATCTTGCCAAAAGCAATCTACAGATTCAATTCAATTCCCATCAAAATCCCAACACAATTTTTCACAGACCTTGAAAGAACAGTACTCATCTTCACATGGAAAAACAAAAAACCCAGGATAGCCAAAACAACTCTGTACAATAAAAGAACTTCCGGAGGCATCACTATCTCTGACTTCAAGCTCTGTTATAGAGCCATAGCCCTGAAAACAGTTTAGTATAGGCACAAAAATACACAGGTTGACGAATGACATCAAATTGAAAACCCTGATATTAACCCACACACCTATAAACACCTGATTTTTGACAAAAAAAGCTAAAGTTATACAATAGAAAAAAGAAAGCATCTTCAACAAATGGTGTTGGCATAACTGGATTCAGACATGTAGAAGATTGCAGATAGATAAATATCTATCACCATGCATAAAACTTAAATCCCAATAGATCAAAGACCTCAACATAAATTCAGCCACACTGAACCTACTAGAAGAGAAGGTAGGTAGTACCCTCGAACAAATTGGTACAGGAGACCACTTTTTGAACATAATACCAGAAGCACAAACATTGAGGTCTGCGATTAATAAATGAGACCTCCTGAAACTGAGAAGCTTCTGTAAGGCAAAAGACACAGTCAGCAAGACAAGACACCAGCCCACAGGATGGGAAAAGATATTCACCAACCCCACATCTGACAGAGGGCTGATTTCCAAAACATACAATGAACTCAAGAAGCTAGTCACCAAAACAACAAACAATGCAATTAAAAAGTGGAGTGCAGAACTAAATAGAAAATTCTCAACAAAGGAATCTAAAATGGCTGAAAGACACTTGAGAAAGTGCTCAATATCCTTAGCCATCAGGGAAATGCAAAACAAAACAACTCTGAGATACCATCTTACTCCTGTCAGAATGGCTAAAATCAATAACACCAATGACAGTCTATGCTGGAGAGGATGTGGAGAATGAGGAACTCTCCTCCATTGCTGGTGGGAGTGCAACTCGTACAGCCACTTTGGAAATCAGTATGGCAGTTTCTCAGGAAAATAGGAATCAGTCTACCTCAAGATCCAGCAATTCCTCTCTTGGGCATATACCCAAAGGATGCACATTCATACAATAAGGACATATGTTCAACTATGTTCATAGCAGCACTATTTATAATAGCCAGAACCTGGAAACAACCTAGATGCCCCTCAACTGAAGAATGGATGGAGAAAATGTGGTACATTTACACAATGAAGTTCTACTCAGCAGAAAAAAAAAAAAAACAATGGAAGCTTGAAATTCGCAGGCAAATGGATGGAACTTGAAGAAACCATCCTGAGTGAGGTAACCCAATCACAAAAAGATAAACATGGAATGTACTCACTCATATATGAATTTTAGACATAGAGCAAAGGATTACCAGTCTACAATCCACACTGCCATAGGAGCTAGGAAACAAGGAGGATCCAAAGAGAAGATTACATAGTCTCTTGAAGAAGGGGAGGGGCACAAGAACCCCTGAATAAAGTGGGAGCACGGGGAGTGGCTGGAGAGGAAGGAGGTGGGAAGGGAAGAAGGGGAGGGGGAGGAGAACAAGAGGACTGAGACAGGGGAGGAATAGAGGAGGGCAAGAAAGGAGAGGCCTTGATAGAGGGAGACAGTACAGGTATGGAGAGAGGTCTGGCACAGGGAAACTGTTAGAGGATCCACAGGGATGATCCCAACTAAGAATCAGTGGTGGAGAAAATGCCATTGATTCCTTTCCCCTATAATGAGATTGTTGTCTACCTTGGTTACCATTCCTAGAGCCTTCATCCAGTAGCTGTTCGAAGCTGAAACAGACACCCACATCTAAGCACTGAACCATACCCCTGGAATCCAATTGTGGAGAGAGAGGAGGGATAAGCAAAGAAGCCAAGATGGTCCTGCAGAAACCTGCAGAAACAGTTGACCTGACCTAGTGAGAGCACAGAGACTCTAGTCATAAAGCTGGGGAACCAGCATTGGACCGAACCAAGCCCTCTGAATGTGGATGTCAGCTAGGAGGCCAAGACAGTCTATGGGACCTCTAACAATGGAGCCAGTCTTTATCCCTAGAGCACAAATTGACCTTGGGAGCCCATTCCCTGTGGAGGGATACTACTGCAGCCCAGATACAGCAAGGAGGGCCTAGGCCCTCCCCCAAAACAATATGACAGATTTTGAAGGTCCCTGGTGGAGGGCCTCACTATTCCTGGGGAGGAGTTGGGGGATGGGATGGGGAGGCTGGTAGGGAACATGAGAGAGTGAGGGAATGGGGGGGATGGATATGTAAATATGAGTAGTAATTAAAGAATTTAAATAAAAAAATAAAATAATTTTTTAAAAAAAAGATGAGTCATGACATTGTCCAAACATACATAAGAAGTGGGGTTGGTGTAGAAGAAAGAATATACTTGGTAGGCAAACCATAGCTGTTTACCATGAAGCCTATAACAAAGGTCGACTTGTACATAGTCCCCAACATACACATGACACTGATGAAATACAGACAGAAGCCAGTCATCTTACTATTTTTACCTGTTTCCTCTGCCCCAGTGTGGGGCAATTTCTAGAAGCACAGCAGAAAAACCGTGGATATGAAGAAAGTAGAACTAAGTGTCCTACCCGTGAAGAGCTTAAGATCGACAGCCTACTGACGACGGTCACATGACTTCTGCCTTCCTCCTTTGGTTCCCACAGTCTTTCCCCAGCCATAGAACTTGCTCAGACCTCGTCTGCAAAACTGGGACCAGCCATCTTGCCTTCTACAGTAAGGTTCAGAAACTGGGTCAATGGAATTACCAAGATCTTTACCACTGTTGCTGGGACTCCAAACAGGGCACCAGTGTCACTAAGCAAGTACCATCCTCAAGAGAAAGCAATACCCATGTGACAAAAGCGGATGCCAAGTCCAAAGCCTAGACAACAAGAACATAAAAAGAGAAAGTAGCCACAAAGTTACGGAGATCACATAACAACCAAGGATGCACTATTACAGTGTGAAATGATTGAGTTGTGAGAGGGTCAGCATGGACACTAAGGACATGGAGCACAGGCCATAACTGTCCACAGATGAGCAAGAGCAGTGGTGAGGAGGTCTGGGCCTTGCCAGAACCAGGACACAAGACAAGTGGCCATTCTCTGTGCCCAGAGCAATATTTGACCTTGATGCTGTCCTTCAGCAGGCTCCATGGTGTTGACTGTTGTCCGCAACAGGAGACTGGCAGGGAGAGGAATAGGAAGCCCTGAGCCATATGAGATAGTCCATGCTGACCCTTTCTGGTGCTTCTACCAAGCCACACTCAGAGAATGGAAGCCAGGCTTATCTATGGCATAATAGCACTACACTGTCTCACACACACACACACACACACGCACACACACACAATGCATAGGCTCTACACCCATGAATTCAACAACTATGGATCAAAAAGTGAAAAATGTTCAGACAACAAGCTCTATATGTACAAACATATATGTGCTGCTGTTATTTCTCAAACAAAAATACAATATAATAATTTTATATCACTAATATTAAGGGTTAAAGGTAATGCAGACAAAAATTAAAGTCCATGGTAAAATTATACAGGTTATATACCATTTCACATAATTCTGAACAAACTCAGAATTGGGTATCCATGCAGGCCCTGGTAGTATTTCTTGCAAATATTAAGTGATGGTTTTATACACAAACATATTCACAAATGCATTTATGTACATATATCTGTTGCTGTGTTCTCTTGACATCATGCACTCATATATGTACCCCCAGGGCCTGTGTGGTGTGGAGTCATGCCCTAGGAGAGATGATTTGAAGGTTTTCATTATTTTGCTAATACAAACAGCATCATGGGAACTGAAAAGATGTCTTAGAGCAGAAGGTGCTTTCCATGCAAGCATGAAGACCTGAGTCTGGATCCTTGCACAGCAGCCATGTGAAAGCCACACAAAGCAGCATGCATCTATCACACCAGCACTGGGGAGATGGGATGAGAATCCCTAGGCTTTGTGGCCACCAGCCCAGCCAAATTGATGAGCTCTGGGTTCACTGAGAGACCTGACTCAAAACCTAGAGTGGAGAGCAAGAAGTGCATCCAGCATTGGCTCCTGGCCCCCAAGTGTGTGCTGACACGCATATGCATACACCTGTACGCATGTGTGCACACAATGCACACAAGCACTCTCACACTAAAAAAGAGTATCAAAGACACCTCTGAGCAAACATCCCATTCTCTTTCACATCTTACTATTTTGTTAGGACCATGGCAATGAAAATAGATGACATAGGCAACATAACCCTTTTATTCATTGCCACATTTCTTCCTGGGCCCATTGTATATATCCCATCAGCAACGTCTGAACACACATTCTTGGGGGGGTATCATCCAGAGTATTGGCTCTGGGGCGCAGACAGACACCAGCTGTGGCCATCTTGTTATGCCACAACCTTCTAAGCACTGGGTTTTATGATTCCTCGTTTGCACTGTGACTTTGTGATTTCACACCCCCCCTTTCTTTTTAATTACTGCTCTATCAAACCTCACATTTGTTCTCTGACTTCTTTCTTATATTGCTACAACATTGTTGTGTTGGCCAGATGAAAATGTACTCATTTCCTTGTGTGTCAGCCCCGAGCAAAGATATCAAATTCCCCTCGTTATAATTAGCCCACACAAATGTGCAGGGTATGAAATTTTTCTCCATCATGCTTTATACCTCTTGTCATTTCCCGTTGTATTTATTTCCTTTTGGTGGCTTCATTCTCATTTGTGAATTCTTTTTTTTAAATTTTCATGTTCCTCTTCCCTCCTCACGGCAGCACTCAACTCTTTAACGCGCCAAAGTTTGTCTTCTCCTAACACTAGAAACACTGCCATGTGTCCTCTTTGACTTAAGGAAAATTTCGGGTTTTGTCACAGAGGTGTTGAATAGTCATGATAGGAAAATATTTAAATGTATGCAAGAAAAAAATTGGAATAAAAATTACCCACAATTGGATTTTATAGCACTTCACAGGTTTTGTTTTTGTTTTTTAATATGTAGCAGGTTTCTCTATACTTTGTAATTAATTAATGAGATTTTTTAATGGTCTGAGTAATTTTATGATGACCAGATAGGTTAAAGCACCTCAGGTGGCCTGGTGTACTTAGGCCTGTGGAGTCCTTTGGTCAGGAGTAATAGTTGCTGCCTTCTTTCCTTTTGTTTTTTTCTCTTGGAGCACTGAAGATGGAGCCTGGGATGCTGTGTGCACAGCAGTCACTCTGCCATCGCCTACAAACCATGCCCTTATTTGCTAGTTTCTAGTTGCAGAATGAAATCATTCAGTGCACACCCATGAGTATTGCTAATGTCTATGTAAGATCAAATTTTTGATGTACAGGTGGATTCTTATTTTATTTGTTTTCATTAGAAATGGTTGTGGCATCCAGAAATATATAAAGTCATGTATTGAAAACTCTGCCTTTTGTGTACTAAGGCTTTGACATTTTTCTTTGTATTTATTTATTTACATCCCAACTGCAGTTTCCCTTCCTCTTCTCCTCCTCTCCTCATCATCCCCCCCACCTCCCCTTCCCCACCCCACCCCCACCCCCATCCTCTCCTCTTCTGTTTCTCTTCAGAGAAGAGCAGGCCTCCCATGGATATCGCCAGCCATGGTATATCAAGTTGCAGTAGGCACTCCTGTCCTATCAAGGCTGGACAAGGCAACCTGCTGGGAGGAAAGGGTCCCGAAGCAGGCAACAGAGTCAGTGACAGCTCCTCCTCCCATTGTTAGGAAACCAGGCTGCACAATGGTAACACATGTGCAGAGGGCCTAGGTCAGTCCCATGCAGGCTCTCTGGTTGATGGTTCAGTCTCTGTGGGCCTCATAAGCCCAGGTCAGTTGATTCTGTGGGGTTTCCTGTGATGTCTTTGATCTCTGGATCCTGGATCCTGCAATCCCCCCCCCTCCACCCTTCCAAAGGATTCTCCAAGCTCCACCTAATGTTTGGCTGTGGGCCTCTGCATCTATTTCCATCAGTTGCCAGGTGAAGCCCCTCTGACAACAACTGAGCTAGGCACCAATCTATGAGTGTAGCAGAATAGCATTAGGAACACTTGCCCAACTATGTTTATATCAGCTTTCTTTGTAATAGCCAGGAACTGGAAACAACCTAGATGTCCCTCAACCAAAGAATGGATAAAGAAAATGTGGTCCATTTACACAATGGAGTACTACTCGGCTGTTAAAAACAATGACACTGGAAGAGACAACTGGAACCAGAGGCATCTCTGAAATGAGCTAGAAACCTAGTGCAATGGAAACTACCAGGGATCTCTGAGGGTGACCCTAGCTAAGACTCCTAGCAATGGGGGATGCAGAGCCTGAACTGGCCATACCCTATAACCAGGCAAGACTTCCAGTGGAGGGACTGGGACACCAAACCAGCCACGAAACCTCTGACCTATAATTCACCCTGCCTGCAAGATATGCTGAGCTAAAGGTGGTGCGGAAATTGTGTGAGTGGCCAACCAATGACTGGTCTGGCTTGAGCCCCACACCATGAGAGTGAGCCCACCTCTGACCCTTCCTAGATGGCCAGGACCCAGAGGCTGGATAGACCAGAGGCCTAGGATAGGACCAAACATGACTGGCAAAAAATAAAATAAAATAATTAAAAAGTCAGTGAATTTATTCCTAACGATATTCTGCTATCCTCACATGTTTTAATGTGTTTATTTACCCTGTTTCAGAAATCCATGCTTGATCCTAGCTCCTGCATTCATACACCATCATCATCTCTGAAAAGCTCCTACACCCTGATAAGCCTCTCCGAGATGCAGCAACCCAAATCAGACCAAATCAAACCAAACTAGAAAAAGTCCATGTTTAATAGATACAATGCTCCCTGATGGCCTTCCAGCCCCCCAGAGAGGAGACTGGAAAGGGAGACCAGAAAAACCACTGCATCTGTTCTCTGGGGACAGTTTAAAGACACTCTGTGGGAGTGGTCTTGAGTATCTCTGGGGGAGGGGCCATCATTTGGAGGGTTTGGAGGGAGATGGGGGAGGGGTCTTGGGTGGAACTCCCACCAGAACATCCCAGACTCTTCGGGTACATGAGCACCAGCGACTGGGGCGAAGCTTTTATGGTAACAGTTTCTTAAATAAATTTGCTAATTAAATGCAGAAAGCATTGACTATGCACCAGCTAAAAGAATAAACATATTTCAACAACAACAAAAAGGCATTTACCCAAAAACTCTCTCTCTAAAGGTAATCATCACCAGCTTTTGCCGTTATTGTTATGTTGGTGTTGGTGTTGTTGTGGTCTCTGTGTTATCATATTCGACTAGTGTTAACCAAGAGTTTTCTCTTTGGAAAAATAAGGAGAGGCAGCTCAACGGATAAAGCACTTGCCATCCAAATTTCCCATAACCAGTTCCCACATAAATGCTGTATAGAAATGGGGCCACCTGTAATCCCAGCACTGAAAGGCATTGATAAGGAATCACTAAGTCAATCTGGCTGGCAGTCTAGTGGGAACCAATGAGTTCTGAGCTCAGGGAGAGATACCGGTTCAGTAAATAAAGTAAAGAGCATTTGGGGAGGGTAGTGGACATTCATCAATGGCCCCCACATGCACATGAACACGCATGCAGCCACTCACATGCAAACACACATGTACACATGCAGAAAAAAGAGAAATGCTCCATAAACATCACATAATCTGTCATTTTCCCAAGGGGATTTGTTTTCTCTTTAAATATGTAAAACGGTCCATGTGTAAGCTCAACAGTGTCAATGCTCTACTTGGGCAAGACTTGACTGTTTCTAGGTCCTCTCCGTCTATCCCAGCACACACTCACCACGTGTGACCATAGCAGTCTGTGTATCTGCTCAGTCACTGACAAAGCAGGGACGAGGTCATTCACCCTGGGCGGTTAGAATGGAAGCAATTGCACACTGAGAGCTGACAGATGTCACTGATGCTACTGGGAAGCTCCTTAGGCAGACACTGCATGAATTCTCTCTCCATGATGCACACGCGTGCACACACCATTTTACAGATGAGTAATTATAAGGCGTAGGGCTGTCAAGAAACTCATTACAGTTCTTTTTGCTTCCCTTTATTTTACATTTCTTCTCAGAACATACACCTGGACAGGCTTGGCGGGGAGACTGGGACAGACACTAAATAGAGCGTGGCTCTGGAGATTTTCCCTCACTGGTCCTGGGAACCATGGGGGATGAGTGCTGGAGGATGAGTGGGAGGGAGTAGAGATCTCCACAGAGATCCCCTCTCCAGGCAGTCTTCAGGCAGAGCAACAGGAGCCTTATGGAGACAGAAGTCATATCCAGGAGACAGTAAAACCAGCCTAGGGCCACAAAGTAATCAAAGCACTCACCTATTCCAGGAGCCTAGTTTTCAGGGGCATTTCAATAGAAACCCGCTAGCCAGCAAGGGTCTTGTGCAGGTCTTGAAGTTCATCCAGTCCACCCTCTCACTCTATTGGGTGGAGCAGGGTCTCTCAGTAGGCTGTGAAAGAGAAAACCCAAAAGCTCAAATTCCTGTTGTGAATTCCCCCTGAAACACTGCTCTAAGGGCTAATGAGGGTAACACACAAACCTGCCAGGCTAGCCTGCTCTGCCTAGAAACGGCTTCCTAAGAAAAGACCTCCCAGCTCCCAGACTGGAGAGGAAAAGGCCCAATCCAACATCCAGCCTAATTCTCAAATGCCAGCAACTTCTTGTTCAACTTACACCTCAGAAAACTGGGGCCGCCCGTTCAAAGCCAAAACACAGCAGGGCCTAGATTTCAGTTCAAGTCTTTCTGATCCTAAGCCTAGCTTCAAAACAGCTGCCTCAGAAATGCAGGTGTGCTGTTTAGGTCTTATTGTTAATCTAACCCAGCCTAGAGTTGCCTGTGAGACTCTCCATGAGGCATTGTCTGGATCTAATTGGCCTGTGAGTTTATCTGTGAGGAGTTAGCTTGCTGGTTACTTGATCTAGCCCATTGTGGGCGTCACTATTCCCTAGGCAGGGGATGCTGAACTGTTTAAGCATGAAAAAAGCTAGCCGAGTAAGCAGGCAGCAAGGATATGTTTGTTTTCTCTACTCTTGACTGTGAGTGTTAACTGCCTGGAGTCCCTAACTAACTGCCAAGACTTCCCTCAATGATGACCTGGGGTCATAATTCAAATAAAGTCTTCCCTCCTCCAGGTTGATTTTTGTCAGTATTTGTGTCATGGCAACAGAAATGAAACTAGAACGGGGTTCCCTCTCAAGCCTGGGCACCTCTCTGTAGACTCCTGGGAAAGTAATTGCATTCAGTCAAGTCTCAGAAGAGAAAGAATTAGGTGCAGGCAGAGAAGCAAGTACAAAAAGCTACAGGAAAGGCTTGTCCCAGAGCAGTGAGTTGTCTGCTTGCAGGCAAAGTAGATAGAATGTGCCATAGGTTCCCCGAAGTCCTTAAAAACCAGTGACTGTTCTAGAGGAGTCTAGACAAGGCTGAGACCCACATGTGTGACTTATCAGATCCCAAGAGGAACCCTGGGTGGTGACCTTCTGCAAATACTTTTGCCCTTCCCAGCCAGTCATGACCATGACATGTATGCTCTGAGATTGTCCTCTGAATATCCTACATGCCACCACCTTGCCCACGCCTATCGCTGCCAGACAGTAGACAAGGCTGCAGAGGTGAGGAAACAGAAAGCAAGGAGAAAATACCCGCTCTATGACCAGTTTTTCACACCACCAAGTCCAGCTGGTAATTCTCCAAGGGGACTTTTGCTTTTAGTCACAAACAGGGATCTCTGAGACCAGGAACTGCACTGAAAGATGACTGCTCACAGGAGTGGGTACCATGGCCCTAGTAAGAACAGCTCTAGGTCGGCACAGAGACAAGCACTACCAGCTGGGTGACCTCTGCAGGAAGAACAGCACCAAGCTTCCCTGTGTGTCATCACATCAGCCCCCCAGTGAAGCTACTAGCATCCCTAGCTTAGGTGACTGACACACACTCCTCATCAGTTTCCACCCAGTGGCCACAATGATTGTTCCAAAAAAAAAAAAAAATCAATCATTTCCCTCTGTCATCTAAATAGATCTCCATAGCTCCCACCGCCTCCAGGATAAAATCTTTCACTAGCAGCTACCTGGTCTGGCCTGCCGGCCTCTCTGTTCACTCTCAACACCACACCGTCCTCCTAGGGAAAACTTCATTTAGTTGCTCTAATATGAGACCCCCTGTCCCATCCAGCCACCCCCCCCATCTTCTTATCTGACTCCTCCCATTCTGTCCCTTAGGTAGCATGTCTCTTCTCCCTGCTGGGAGCCTGTGTATCTCATCTGCCACTGTCCTGATGCCATTTGAACTAGTGAGGGTCTGCTGATGGAGCCCTGGCCAAGGGCAGCCCTCTGGCTACAGGGAGCCTTCTCTAAGCCCGGGGAGGGGTCCTTAGCATAGAATCTCTGAGCTGGTTTCACACACCACCCCCATCTCCCTTTGCAACTTCCTCCTCTGACACATCCATGGCCACCTTCAATATTCTAGATCTTCCAGCCCAGAAGAGCCAGGCGGCCCCGTGTGTCCACACACAGAAAGCACATGCACACACAGATGCATTCATACGAGTGTACCTGAGTGTACATACACCCACGCATTCCCATGTTATCACATACATGCACTCATGCATACTCACATGTGCACACATGCACAGGCGAGCACAGCCCACATCTGCCAACCACAGCACAATTCCAACCCTTGTGAAGTACCGTGCTCCAGGAAATAGCTGCCCTCAAGAGGAGCAGACCTGTCCCTACACACGCTTCACCAAATGGGGACGGGAGAGATAGATTTAGTATTTTATATCATCTTAAAATGGATCATCAGAAAAGCCCCCAGAGATTCTGAGCCAAGTGTCCCTGCAAACATGAATTACTACAGTTTGTGGAACACAGCACACCGTGTCACCAAAAGGACCCATCAAAATTACTTTATATGGACTGAACTTATTCTATTTGTGTATTTAGGAATACACACACACACACACACACACACACACACACCGCCACCACCACCACCACCACCACAACAACAACAACATCAACAACAATTAAAGAAAAAAAAAGGTCATGAACTTAAAAGAAACAACCAACAGCAAAATGGAGGGGTGGTACATGGAAGGGTTTGGAGTGAGAAAGGGGAAGAGGTGAGTAGTTAAATTATGATATAAAATATTTTTGAAAGGCAGCATATAAATGATAAATAGATAACTGGTGACAATTAGTGGCAGGTAGATGAGAGATCTAAAGTTGATGGCTTTTTGATGGATGTTCTATAGATAACAGGTGGATATTTAGATACATGGAGAGACCAAAAATAAATTTAATTAGTTCCACAGAACACGTGTGAAAATAACACTAGACCAGTCAATGAGTTTCCTTTTGCCAGTCCCTCAAAGAGATGGGCTCAAGGTCATGTAACTAGTCAACAGCAAAATCAGGACAAGAAAACCTGATGGAACATCTGCTTCCTTTCCAACAGGACCTGTTCCTTTTTCTGTATCCAACTCCAGACCCCAGGGTTTCTATCAATTGAAGGGATTGATGTTATTTCTAAACTCACCTGTGGTGTTGTGACTCTGCAGTGACATGGCCTGGCTGCCATTACAGGCACACCTTGCACAGAGGATGCTGTTTCTTTGCAAGAGAGACTCTTGGGCCCACTTGGAGATTGTCAGAGCCCAAGGTAGGGTACTAAGGGCAATCGGGCAATAAGCCCTGGCTCTGGAGAGATCATGATCCTGGGATCCTAGAAAAGGAAGACAACCCTTTTAACAAATATCTTGAGTAGGGACAGGCTGTTGAAATCAAAGCCAAGGTCTTGGCTGGGCCTGGGAGTCCATGACTTGCCAGCTCACCTGCTAGAACTAAAGCCAATCACCCTCTCCTGACCTCAGCCAAGTCAGAGCCCAACCCTCACTTCCTCTCTGTATTCTCCTTCTTATGTGCCCATTAGTCCCCCAGCCACGCTGCCACTGTTCTATGGCCATCTAACATGCCTTGTGCAACTCTAAAGCACGTGGGGGTGTGGGGTGTCGGGTGTGGGGTGGGGAGTGGGGGGTGGTGGCAAAGACTCTCTGTGAGGTCCCACAGGAACAAAGGATGACTGCACAGTGCAGACAGGAAAGGAAAATGTCGTGCAGCACCCAGCGTGGACTAGATGCGGAGCAGGCACAGAGCAGGTGTTTGGTACTTCCCAGCAGCCTTCCACACCCTACAACCAAACAGATCGGTGCTAGAGACAGGTCGTAACTGACAGAGAGGCCAGGGGAACACAGGGGTGGAGCAAGCCTGGCATGATGCATAAGCAGCCAGCTCTCAGGATCTCAGGTTAGGCAGTGTGGGAGCTGAAGGGGCACAGGCCACATCTGGGCTCTCAAACTCTGATTGAGAGAAGGGAAAGCCTGAACCGTGTTATTACAATCTCACCTGAGACCTTGAAGAAAGCCTGTGGGAGGCAGCTGTGCAACTGCCTAAATGAAAATGAGGGTCCTACCCTCCCCCAAACCCATTGTCCTCACAGCAAGGAATCCTGCTGGGCCCCACAGTTTTACACCCCAAGAAAACTGAATGAAGTAGTTCCAACTCTCTTGGCGCAGAAAAAAAACCAGGGACTAGGGTCAGGAGATGTGGGACCATCTCCAATCTTTTGCTCCTTGTGGTAAGATCCATCCTTCACCCCTCCGCTCACCCCACATACACCTTCACAAACTGCTACTTGAGCCCTTTTAAATGAACAGCAATTCCTACTGCGAATTCAGAAGCCCAGCAGCCAGCCTGGGCTCCAGCCCTCTTGGCCTCATTGTCTAGGCTAAAGCCACGTCTAAGGCTTCTCTGCTAATGTGTTGGATGAGAGATGCCAACCCCTCCATTCACACCACTGCTTTCCCTCTAGGCAGCAACTGGCCTGTGGGGATCCAGGCAAGGCAAGCACTACTCCCCAAGCAGGGCAGAGGGCAGCCAATGGTGAGCTATGTGTCTGTCTGCCTCAATGCCTGGGTTACACAGCTCTGGTCCTGGAGGCCTGCCAAGCTGGCCTATTGTCTAGCACTGTTTGCCTTCAGGGCAATGGTTGCCACAGAATAGAGAGATTGGAGTCTGGGTGAGGTAAAGTAGCAGCAGGCCTCAGTATCCGACCAGGGAGCCAGCTTTGGTGCACAGGCCTGGGGGTGATTTGTGAAGTCCCTGAAGAAGGGATACTGGAGTCAAGTGCCTGCCTTCCTTCCCTTCTTCAGGCTTGGAGAACTCAGAGGACTAAAATCCCTTTGTCCTCCTCTCCCAGGCTCCTCAGTCCTGGGTCTCCTCCCAGGGCCACCTACTGCCCATCCATCCCTGCACACACCCCTTCACCAGAGGCATGATGCGGCAAGCTTATTCACAAGGCAGTTAGCACCCACCTCTGGAGCATGCTGAGCTGGTCCACACACAAGCTACAGGTGGCTGTACTTAGCAAAATTTCCCTCCTACCAAAACCACATCCTGTCATTTGTCCTCACTAAGGTCTCTCTCCTCAGCTGCAGCAGGAGACCTTCCTCAGTCATGCATAGGGCTCCCTAACTCAGGGCAGCCTAAGGTCAGGGCTCCATGGTCTATGGTCTGTGGGATCCTAAACAAGCTACTTCCACTGGCCTGCCCCCCTCAGCTGTGGTATAAGATGGGATGGCCAGATCTCTAAGGCCCTTTTGATATTAAAATACTACAACCTATAACCATCTTTGTGAGGGTCTTGAACCCTCAGAAGCAAAGGGGCAGATGTTGACATGAGAGGCATACAAGAAGGATGCATGCTTCTGGCTGGAGAAGGTAAGCTAACTAATATATAATGTGTCTGTCTGTTCCCAGCTATGGAGCACAGTTACCACATTGCCTATTAGCACATTTTGCTAATGCACACATTTTCAAGTGTATTCCAGCCTTTTGTATGTACATGTCACACTTTGGGATAGGTATATACTTTGAGGAGTACACACATTTTGGGAAACTTTAGGCCATGTATGATGTACCGCACATTTGAGATACCTACACTGTGTGTGCAATGCACATGCATTCAGAGGAGTGTTAACACCACAGCGCTGGCAACTCTAGGGTTAGGAGCACACTGTTTTCAACCAGATGAAATGGAATATTATGAAAGTACACACCTACTAACCCCAAGTAAGCAAGTTGCCCTCTGCACTCAGTTTCTTTACCTGTAAAATGGGAACAACAATAGGACTTACCTCATAGCATTCTTGAAAAGATTAAAGAAGGCAATGCCTAAAACTGGCACACAGAGGCTGGCACGGAAAGAACACATGAATGGTAGTTTGTGCAGGGCTTAAAGATAATTTTCAGTGTGTGTTACAGATAATCACAGAGTTCAAAGACCTGAGAACTCAATCACCAGACAGAAGGATCACTTAATCCATGTTTATTTCACATTTGATCTGTAAACTTTATTTTTAAAAAAATCCATTGTCATAAGCAACAAGTGCTGACATTTAATTTTCCTTTCGTGAAATTGGAGCACAGGCCTTCCACTGTCCACCTAAAATAAGTAGAACCCTGCTGTAAACACGAAGTCTCTGCCCTACTCCCTCACTTTGGCAATTCATTAGTGACATAGTCTCAGCCAGAAGAGCCAGGGGGAAGGGAGCACTTTCATACCTCTTGGGGCTGGCACTCTGTACAGTGTGGCCCATTTGTCCTCTCACTGTTTACCTTGTGCAAATTGTATCAGGTTTGTTTCTTCCGCATAATTTCCACCCCTGTGTGGCTAAAATCAGCAGCTAAAAGATTCCCCTCTGAGTCAGCACTTTCTGGGGGAGGGGCAGCGAACATACAAGATAGAGACATACATATTCTTCTTCAAGACTTTGCCCCAGAGGAGTGGGGAACCTCAGAGTCAGTTTTAAAGTGAGTTTACTGGGGCAAGTGGTGCCTCAGATGATAATGGCTTTATACACAGGGCTGATGCAAGGCAAGGCGGAGGCTCATTTCCTTCTGTCTTGGTCCATCGCTGTAATATTTACAGAGGAAAAGGCAATTATGCTGTTAGGCACGGGGGGGGGGGAGGGGGCAATGAACAGAAACCCTTTCCCTGTCAGGAAATCTCAAAGCGGGTCTGTGTCCAAGGGACAGTCACCAGTTACTGGTGAGAAGCACTGAGAGCAACATAACACTAGAAAAGGGCTTGCATTGGAAAGGAGCTTGGTCTGGTCCTGGTGAGCCGAGGTGGCTGGAGAGCATCTCCATGGCCATGTCATGATTCCAACATCACACCAGGGCCAACGCTGAGGACTTCAAAGTATGCTATCAAAAATAATGTATATTTACAATGGGAGGTGGGGGAGGGCAGGCAGGGCTGCCCTGAATGGGTTTTTAAAGGAAGGAAGAGTGGTAATTAGCCAGGGCTAGGAAATCTTGGTTCGTTAAGCCTTTGGCGACCATGCCCTTTCTAGTACTGCTCTTGCTCTGAAGAGCTTGGGAGAGTCAGACGAGGGGAGAGGGTGACAACATCATTAGGAAACAATACTGATCAGGGGTAGCCCACCAGGAAAATGGCTGTGGGTGGGGAGCAACCACAACAGCCACCATAAGGCTCACGTGTCCCTCTCAGCCAGAACTTTACACTTGCAACAAAAGGTGCCCTCAAGACCACGGGGCTCACTCCAAGTTAGACAACACACAGAGCAGGTAGGTCCTGGGTTGCTGGGGCTGCATGCGTAGACGCGCCCCCTCGAACCCCGGGGCCTGCATGGGACAAGCGTCTGTGAGCAGGGCACATCCCACTGGCTCACACGATGCGCTTTCTGTCCCCGCGGCAGAGAATCTTCTTGAAGGCGCGGCGGAAGTCGTGGTTGAAGATGGTGTAGATGACCGGGTTCAGCGAGCTGTTGCAGTAGCCGAACCAAAAGAAGAAGTTGAAGAGCTGGTAGGGCACGGGGCAGCCGACCGCTATCAGCGTGTAGGTGAAAAAGAACGGGAACCAACACACCACGAACACGCCGATGACCACAGCCAGCACGAACGTGAAGCGTTTCTCGCGGTTCTGTCTCCCGCGCCAGCGCGACGCTTTGGCGCCCCCGCCGCGCTCCTCTCCCGACCCCGGCCCGGGCCCCGCAGGTCCGGGCCCCGCAGCCCCCGGCCCACGCCGCGGCAGACTGTCCCCCGGCTTCACCTGGCTCGCCCGGGTCTTGCCCTTGGCCCGGGGACCGCGCTCGGGTCTACGGGGCCCCGGGGGCCGCTCGGCGTGCTCGGACGACGAACTCTCCTCTAGGTCCAGCGCATCCCCGTCGCGCGGCCCGGCGGGCGCGGGCTCCCCCGGGGCGCCGTTGAGCTGGGTGGGGAGAGGCTCGGCCTCGGCGCCCGTGGGGCCGGCGCCCCGTTCCGGGCCCAGGCCGTTGGGCCTGCGATCGGTGCCCCCAGGCGGCGCGGAACAGGCGTCCGGACCCCGGCGGCTGGGCGGCACGCGGGTGCGACGCTTGGCGATCTGGTAGATACGCACGTAGACCAGGATCATGATGAGGCAAGGCGCGAAGAAGGACCCGATGGACGAGGAGATGACATACCACTTCTGGTCGTTGATCTTGCAGCTCGGCTCGGCCGGCTGCTGCCCGCCGCCAGCGCCCTTCTTCTCTATGGAGATGAGTGGCGGGAAGGAGATGACGGCCGAGATGACCCACACGGTGACGATGATGGCCTTGATGCGGCGCGGCGTGCGCTTCAGGTTGTACTCGATGGCCTGCGTGATGGACCAGTAGCGGTCCAGGCTGATGGCGCACAGGTGCACTATGGACGACGTGCAAAAGAGCACGTCGAGCGCCAGGTAGATCTCGCACCACACTTTACCAAAGTACCAGTAGCCCATAACCTCGTTGGCCAAAGAGAAGGGAATGACCAGCGTGGCCACCAGGATGTCAGCTGAGGCCAGAGACACCAGGAAGAGGTTTTGGGGCGCTTTGAGCGCACGACTGGTGAACACCGCAATAATAACCAGCACGTTGCCAAACACTGTGAACAGCATGAGCAGGCCAGCCAGGCACACCAGCGTCAGTGTCACCTGCAGGGAGTAAGGGGTGGCCCGGGGGCCGCCCCCGGGAGCCTCGGTCCCGTTCCAGCTGTTGTTGCCCGCATCCGGCTGCAGGGAGCCCATGGGCGCAAAGCTGCCCTCGGCCAGCGGCTGCTCCTGGCGGAACATGAACGCGGGCGCCGGTTCTCCTGGGCCTGCTGCCAGCTGCCTTCCGGCCCCGCGTCCGTGGGTCCTCCTCTTCCTCCGGCGCGCGGATCGTCCCGCCGCGCCTCACATAGGGAGATGGCCGCAGGGAGCCCGGGCCCAAGCTGGGGGACCGCTAGTGGTCCATGCACTGGCACCCGCAGTCCTCCCGACGCTCAAGGTGGGCGCCGACTCTCTTCCAGCTCCCCAAACGCAGCCAAGTTTTATTTCTAAACGACAGGATAGAGTAGGGCCAGCTGGTGGTTAGCGATTTATCCTTCAAGAAAAGAGAAAAGAAATCATCGGTGGCCTGATGACTTGGAAAGATGTCAGAAAATTATACAAATGTATTTAAATAAACATCTATACCTTGACTCTTGAGCTGAACCAAAGCGGGAAGTCTTACCCCAATAGGCAGCGGAGGGGTGCGGGTGCGGGCTCAGAGTCCTAGGTCTGTCTTCTTACACCCTCGAAGCGATTTCCGACTCTGGCGCTGCCCCCCAGGCGCGGTGGCGCGGGCTGGGCCGGACCTCGGGCGAGGGCGCGGACTCTGCCTCCTCTCGGAGAGCCACGGGACTTCCAAAGTTGTGCGCCCTGCTGGGGCTGGGACGCGGCGCACAGAACTCGGGGGCGGCGGCAGCGGCAACGGAGGGGTGAAGGGTGTGGGGGCCGCATGAAGACACCCCCAGGTCCTCAGGGCCAAGCTAGGTGAGCGATCGGCTCTCCAGGAGCCACGGCCGAGGCAAGGGTGGCTGCTAAGCGCGAGCTGGGTGGGCGCTGAGCGCAGCAGACCCGGTGGGGGTCCGCAGACCTTTGAGTTTTAGCAGGACTTGGGGCTGAAGGCGCCGGGGTGGTTGGGCGGCGTGCACCGGCTGCTGGGCGTCTGCATAGAAGCGGGAGCCGCTGCTGCTCCGCAGAGCTACGGTGGACTGGTTTTATAGCCCCAGGATGAAGCCTGCGTTGCCGAGCAGCCAGCGTCAGCCCCCACGTGGGAAGCCGACCCTCCTCCACCCCTCGCGCCTCCCCTCCTTAGGTCTAGAGCCCGCACCCGCGTCGGACCCCAGAGAGCGCTGTCTCGCAGGCTGGACCGGCCTTCTGGAAAGGCGGGTACTGTGAACGAGGGGCTTTAAGGGAGAGCCTAAGGAGTGGGGAGCGGCCCCTGCTGGGAGTTGGTCGTGCAACTCCCGGCCGGCCGAGAGACAGTAGCCGGCAGAGACCCTGGAGTGCACCGATCTAGAGGGTTCTACCAGGAATGGATGCCACGGTGCTGGGACCCGAATTAGGAGCGTTGCGTAGGGGTCGCTGGCGAAGCAGCTCCGCCCCAGGCCTGGCGCAGGTGCTCTTGGTGGCCGGGATGAGAGGATCCTGGAGAGATAAGCATGTACAGTCCCTATGGAACCGCTGGAGCGGAATGGACAGCACCCACGCTTAAGCAGTCCTGGCCTGAGTTATTCATACTTAGGAAAGAGAAGGCCCCGTGTCCATGCAGCCATAGAGCTGTCTGCGGGTCGCTCGTGGCCTGGGGTCTGCACCGCGCCCCCTTGAACGGCGAAGGGGAAGGGTCCAGGAGGCGTAGGCCCTGAGCCGTGACAGAACGAGAGCGCACTGACACCTGCTGGCCGCTGAACGTCACGGCTGGGAAGCGACTTGAGGCTCCAGGCTCCAGACTCTAGTCCTTTCCTACATCTTCTCCTGTTTTGGGGCAAGTCTGGATGTAAGCTCAAGGGAAAAAAATCCAGATTTTACTGGACTGTGTCATGTTTCAGAAATCTTCGAGAGGTGTGTGTGTGTGTGTGTCTGTGTGTCCGACGAGAGTGAGGCTCGGACCTTCTACAGATGTGAGGGAGTCCTGCGCCCTCCTCTCTGCTTGCTTTAAACTGCTGGGAACCGTTAAGCATTTGTTGAGGCACAGCTATTTTCTGAAGAGCTAGAGAAAAGGAGCAGCACAGCACCATAAGTAGATGTAAGCCTTAATCACGCTGTTTTAATCAGTACATTGTGTGCGCGTTTATTCAGTACCACACTGTAGTCCACAAATGTACACAATTACTATGTGTAAATCAAAAAGGTTTTTTTACGTTTATGGAAACAGAAATATTAGCTTCCATGATTTGGTCATTGCACGATGTGCATAATACTCAATTAACATACAGCATCGCACACATTTGTGCAATTAAAATTAAAAATCTAAGGTTAAACTCCACACCATTTATATGTGCCTTTCCCTTGCACTCCCAATACACACACACACACACACACACACACACACACACACACACACACACAACACACCGGCACAACATCTTTCAGTGGGTGGCAGGGTGCTAGCCAAGGAGGAGAGGCTATGCCCATGCTCTCTCTGCTAAGAATGGCAGGATCATGGGAGTTGACCAAGGTCTCCAAGCATGCTGATGTCAGTGGCAGACAGATGCATGGGAGTTGACCACGGTCTCCAAGCATGCTGATGTCAGTGGCAGACAGATGCATGGGAGTTGACCAAGGTCTCCAAGCATGCTGATGTCAGTGGCAGACAGATGCATGGGAGTTGACCAGTTTCCAAGCATGCTGTCAGTGGCAGACAGATGCATGAGAGTTGACCATGGTTTCCAAGCATGCTGTCAGTGGCAGACAGATGCATGGGAATTGACCACGGTTTCCAAGCATGCTGTCAGTGGCAGACAGATGCATGAGAGTTGACCATGGTTTCCAAGCATGCTGTCAGTGGCAGACAGATGCATGGGAATTGACCACGGTTTCCAAGCATGTTGTCAGTGGCAGACAGATGCATGGGAGTTGACCAAGGTCTCCAAGCATGCTGATGTCAGTGGCATACAGATGCATGGGAGTTGACCAGTTTCCAAGCATGCTGTCAGTGGCAGACAGATGCATGAGAGTTGACCATGGTTTCCAAGCATGCTGTCAGTGGCAGACAGATGCATGGGAATTGACCACGGTTTCCAAGCATGCTGTCAGTGGCAGACAGATGCATGAGAGTTAACCATGGTTTCCAAGCATGCTGTCAGTGGCATACAGATGCATGGGAGTTGACCACGGTCTCCAAGCATGTTGTCAGTGGCAGACAGATGCATGGGAGTTGACCAAGGTCTCCAAGCATGCTGTCAGTGGCAGACAGATGCATGGGGGTTGACCACGCTTTCCAAGCATGCTGTCAGTGGCAGACAGATGCATGGGAGTTGACCAAGGTCTCCAAGCATGCTGATGTCAGTGGCAGACAGATGCATGGGAGTTGACCAGTTTCCAAGCATGCTGTCAGTGGCAGACAGATGCATGGGAGTTGACCAAGGTCTTCAAGCATGCTGATGTCAGTGGCAGACAGATGCATGGGAGTTGACCAGTTTCCAAGCATGCTGTCAGTGGCAGACAGATGCATGAGAGTTGACCATGGTTTCCAAGCATGCTGTCAGTGGCAGACAGATGCATGGGAATTGACCACGGTTTCCAAGCATGTTGTCAGTGGCAGACAGATGCATGGGAGTTGACCAAGGTCTCCAAGCATGCTGATGTCAGTGGCATACAGATGCATGGGAGTTGACCAGTTTCCAAGCATGCTGTCAGTGGCAGACAGATGCATGAGAGTTGACCATGGTTTCCAAGCATGCTGTCAGTGGCAGACAGATGCATGGGAATTGACCACGGTTTCCAAGCATGCTGTCAGTGGCAGACAGATGCATGAGAGTTGACCATGGTTTCCAAGCATGCTGTCAGTGGCATACAGATGCATGGGAGTTGACCACGGTTTCCAAGCATGCTGTCAGTGGCAGACAGATGCATGAGAGTTGACCATGGTTTCCAAGCATGCTGTCAGTGGCAGACAGATGCATGGGAATTGACCACGGTTTCCAAGCATGCTGTCAGTGGCAGACAGATGCATGAGAGTTGACCATGGTTTCCAAGCATGCTGTCAGTGGCATACAGATGCATGGGAGTTGACCACGGTCTCCAAGCATGTTGTCAGTGGCAGACAGATGCATGGGAGTTGACCAAGGTCTCCAAACATGCTGTCAGTGGCAGACAGATGCATGGGGGTTGACCACGCTTTCCAAGCATGCTGTCAGTGGCAGACAGATGCATGGGAGTTGACCATGGTTTCCAACATGCTGTCAGTGGCAGACAGATGCATGGGAGTTGACCAAGGTCTTCAAGCATGCTGATGTCAGTGGCAGACAGATGCATGGGAGTTGACCAGTTTCCAAGCATGCTGTCAGTGGCAGACAGATGCATGAGAGTTGACCATGGTTTCCAAGCATGCTGTCAGTGGCAGACAGATGCATGGGAATTGACCACGGTTTCCAAGCATGCTGTCAGTGGCAGACAGATGCATGAGAGTTGACCATGGTTTCCAAGCATGCTGTCAGTGGCATACAGATGCATGGGAGTTGACCACGGTCTCCAAGCATGTTGTCAGTGGCAGACAGATGCATGGGAGTTGACCAAGGTCTCCAAGCATGCTGTCAGTGGCAGACAGATGCATGGGGGTTGACCACGCTTTCCAAGCATGCTGTCAGTGGCAGACAGATGCATGGGAATTGACCATGGTTTCCAACATGCTGTCAGTGGCAGACAGATGCATGGGAGTTGACCAAGGTCTCCAAGCATGCTGATGTCAGTGGCAGACAGATGCATGGGAGTTGACCATGGTCTCCAAGCATGCTGTCAGTGGCAGACAGATACATGGGAGTTGACCACGGTCTCCAGGCATGCTGTCAGTGGTAGACAGATGCATGGGAGTTGACCAAGGTCTCCAAGCATGCTGTCAGTGGCAGACAGATTCACAATCCATCTGCACTCTAGAGGAGCAGCAGGCAGATCATGAAGTCCAGCAGAGCAGGAAATGTCAACAGGACAGACATAAGACCTAAAGAAACATATGTCACATTTCAGAGACCACTAAACCAAAGGTCATATGCTGTCATTCCAGCCCAGATTGCAAGCTCTGAGCAGATAACCCCAGAACATCAAGATGCAGGTTCAGGCCTGGCTGAGGACTGCAGGCTAAATGAATAGCCCTGACCATCAGTTCCAACTCCAGCTGGTATTTTCATCCCTGACTCAGTACTTCTCAGATGTCTCATTTGAATTCAGCACATTTACTCCCCAATCCGTCCCCTAATAATGAGCCTCTGCTCCTGTCTTCATACTTAGACTCTCAAGAAAACCCAGAAGTCTGACTGTCCCCTCTCCGTTGAGACTCTTGTTCCCTGCCTTCTCCTAAGTCTCTGCCTCTTGAGCAGGGGCATTACCGGTGTGTTCATCTGGAAATGTGACTGAAAGTGGTCAGCAGGAAGTATCCAAATTATGGGAAGATTTTTGCAAAGCCAATGAAAGCTACAAAGAAGAAAGAGCTCGGGTTGAGAATCACAGCTCAGACCTCAGATATGTAGACTTCTAGAGTGGTATCACAGACCCAAAGGAACTGAGGCAGGTCACATACTGGAAGCTGGCATTGGTGGCCCGAGGGAGACCCACCCCCTGGACATAACCACGAAGGTCTAGAACTACTAGAAAAACAAAATGAAACAAAATCCCACTTCTTAGCACTGGCCACAGGTCAGCTACAATGCTAAGCAGTTTATAAACTATATATTATTTTGTTTGATCATTTGCTTATATAAGTGGGGAAAACAAAGGTCAGAAAGGCTAAGTATATTGCCAGCCACTTATTGGACTATTTCCTGAACATAAACAGGATGTAAACTGAATGTAAAAATTTCCACCAGCTGAGGCTCTGCCCTCAGAACCCTGGCAAAGGCTCATCCAGAGTGGTGAGCTATGGATGCTGCTCGGGGTGAAGTCCTTAACTAGCACATGTGATTCCCTGTGTTCAGTCCTCAACACTAGTGCATAAACAAGTCAGTGGTGCACTCCTGTCGCCCAGCACTGGGGAGATGGGGGCATGAGGGTCACAAACCCAAGGTCACCCTGTTACATAACGGGCTTGACCCTGTCAGAAGGAAGGGAGGGTGCTGGGAAGTTGTAAGTGCTCCTCCATTCTGGGAGGTCTCCTCCAGTTGTGACTACTACAGTAGGGTGCATTGGGACACAGTGTGTGACTCACCACGCATCTTATGCTCACTGTCCTTGGCATAGTGCCAGGCACACTCTATGGGAGACTGAACATGTTTCATGATCTCTGATATAGAACATGGAGAGATGAGAACCCCTCCCTCTCCTGGGCATCAGTATTAACTTGAATAGACTTGCCCACTCATACACACACACACAGCGGGCTCACGCTCAGGCCACTCACTCACTCACACTGTGGGCTCCTCATTTGTTCCTGGAGCATCCCGGAAGAGGGATGCTGACAAATCCCATTTCTGGGGGTAGAGGTGTCTACTTTGCATGAGGCCCTGGGTTCCTTGCCCAGGACCACTAAATAAATATTTTGGAACAGACCCCTTTGGAATACCAATTCACTAAAATTGAGATGGGATCTGAGTACTTGCATTTTTAACATAAATAATTCAATAAATACTACAGATCTAAACACTCATGAGCTGAATGAAAGAATGAATTCCACATCTGACTGAGCTGCCAACAAGACAGCAGGCCCACCAGTGGACAGCCAAGATGCCTTGTGTTTCAGTCCCAAATCAGGATCGAGCTACACTATGAGCTAATGCACAGACATAGGTAGAAGACACTTGAATTCTTTTTGTATTTTTTTTCCCCAGAAAGTATTGTGTCAGACTATTTGCCAAAAAAAAAAAAAAAGAATGCTGCTTAAGCTAAACAATGTTTATTCTTGAATTACATCTGGTTTCAATGTCAAACAAGACCCAAATGTGTCTTGGTATCTCAGCTCTACTGTTATAGCTTGAAGACAAAATGGCCCTTGTGTGTCAACAGTTTGATCCCAAGCTGGTAGAATTACCTTGGGAGAAGTGAGACTTAGCTGAAGGAGGTAAGTGACAGGGGACTTGCCTTTAGCTGTGGTTAGAATGTGGCACATCTCCCACAGGCCCAGCCATGTGTTTGAACACTTGACCCCGGTTGACAGCACTGTTTAGAAAGCTGTGGATCCTTTAGGAGGTGGAGCTTCAGTGGAGGAAGTGAGTCATTGGGGGTGGGCCTTAGGGTTTTATAGCTGGGCCTGATTTCCTGTTCACTCTGTTCCTTGATTGTGGGTAATGTGACCAGGACAGCAGCCTCCTGCTCCTGCTGCCCACCACTGTGGACTACATGCCAGCATAAACCCTTCCTTCCTTCCTTCCTTCCTTCCTTCCTTCCTTCCTTCCTTCCTTCCCTCCTTCTTTCCTTCCTTTCTTCCCTCCTTCCTTCCTTCCTTCCCTCTTTCCCTCCTTCCTTCCTTCTTCCTTCCTTCCTTCCTTCCTTCTTTCCCTCCTTCCTTCCCTCCTTCCTTCCTTCCTTCCCTCTTTCCCTCCTTCCTTCCCTCCTTCCTTCCTTCTTTCCTTCCTTCTTTCCCTCCTTCTTTCCTTCCTTCCTTCTTTCTTCCCTCCTTCCTTCCCCTCCTTCCCTCCTTCCTTCCCCTTCCTCTCTCCCTCCCTCCCTCCCTCCCCTCCCCTCCCTCCCTCCCTCTCTCCCTCCCTTCCTCCCTTCCATAGTATCTTGTCACAAGAAAAGTGCCTTTGAAGAGCACGCTTGGTCCCTGTCCCTTCTACACTGGTAAGCATACTCCCGCTACCACCATGTTCTTTCCTTCAAGGACATGGGGCTAAGTAACCACAGTCCAAACCCTTGAACTGTGAGCAAAAAAAAAGTGGTTTCTGTCAGGTATTTGGTTACATCAGTGAAAAGTAATTCATCTGCTTACTTTGATGGGGACTTCAAAGATTTAGCAGAGATGGAGAGCTGAGTCGGTGGAGAACATTATTATTACTGTTATTTTGGAAGATCTGATTGTCTAAGGGGGGGAAGCAAACTACCTATTAGCACATACTCCTAGGCAATGTCAAAACTCTCTCAAATAGGAATCTGCCACACATTCAAACACAAGCAATCATCCACCCCACCTCCCAGAGAGGGTACTTAAACACAACTCTCACCAGTCTGAACATGGTGAGCAGGTGTGGAACACAATGTTCTCAACTACTGCTCATGCTGTGCACACAGCTGGAGCACAAACATCTGTCAACTCACTATCTTTGCTGATGAGCGGGGACAGCGGACCCAATAGAGGAAAGCTCACTTCTCAGAGCTTTTACCTAACTTCTCCATCTTGCTGTTCCTGTGCTGAAGCTTGTGGGTACCCTTTGATGACTGCAGATTGATAGGAGCCAGAAGGAAAGGGCCTCTTCCAGGGGTAAGTGTGGAGCAGTCTTCCCCACCCCTCATGTCTCACGCCGATGCCAGTTCTCTGTGGCTCTTTACAAACTCAACCAATGAACCCTGTCACTGACTCTGTCACTTTCCAAAGCACTAGTCTGCCCACTGTGCTGGCCTGGGCAGCCTCCAGCCCAAACCAGAAAGATAGCACTGGACACCAGGGTTAGCTCCGCTCCTGAGGGTGTCCAGGAAGGTAGGGCTCCCTGCAGACCCTGGGGCAACCTTACTCTACATGCGGTTGTCTCTCCACAAAAGCGTGCACACACGAAGCGTATCATCACCTCAGGGTTCTGGGACAGTCCTTTCAGATGAGGACTTATTCCAACCAGCTGAGGAATAATGACCCTGCTTTGTCCACACACAAGAGGAAAAGCAACCCTTAAATTGGCTATGGTGAGCAATGGCTATTTGTTCTCACACTTGACATGTGAGATGGAGGCACCAGTCCATGGGCACAAAGTAGACATTTGTCACCCACAGTAATAATTCTTAAGCTAACATTCCATTAATCTAATTAGGTAAAGTGAGTCACCTTCCATGTTTGCTCAAAGAAACCATGGAGACAATGTGCCTGAAACATGGTGGGGGGGGGAGAGAATATGAATCTGGCTATGACTATTACTTAAAATGATCTTTTTTTTTTTCATTTTCCTTAGTCACCACCACCAAGCACAAACCCTTCCTTGCTAAAGAAACTCCTGCCCAAAAGGTCCTGAGAGGCCATTCAAGTGAGCCACTGATATTTTGGCCTTGGGTGTAAGATAAAAATAAGTTCCGGCCCTGCTTCTGCCACTTAATAACTATTTCCTTGACTTCTCTGGGCCCTCGTCTCCTCACGTGGAAAACAGGAAATGGTTTTATACACCTCACCCATGCTTTTAAATGGAGATTAAATGTGTGAATGCATAGAAAATACTCAGCTCAGACTTTGGTTAAATGGCTACAAAATAAACACTAGGTATTTTTTGTTTGGCTAACAACACTGTCTCCTTTATTGATCTAAATATTCATGGAACCAAAGCAAATGGAGTCTAAGATCTGCAATGGATTAATAAACCATCACCAGAAATATGAAGTCAAGCAAAATAAACATCAAAGTGGGAAACAGCTTAAGTAGGCTTAACACATCTTTGTTAAAGATTTGTATGTAGAATGTAGGGGTATAAGAGAATAGCAGTTGATGTTCTGAACCCTCAGAACAAGGGAGGAAATGCATGGGGCCCTTTAACACCAGAGAAGAGGGACAAGCACTGGGAAATCAGGGAACCAGTGAAGTTGGGCTTAACAGGGAAGCCCTCTAAACAGGGTCAACCACACTAAAATTTGTACCAGATGAAAATTAGGAATCACCTCTTTTGGAGGCAACTCAAAAGCAAGATTCTCAACTGTGATGGATCTAGACTGGGGTATAGACTAGACTGCAACAGGAGGAGGTAGGGAGGAGGGGGATCGGGAAACGGAAGCTGGATAAACAGACTGATGCTTTCAAGGCACCCTCTTCCACAAGCTAACTCCACCCGAGTCAACTCCACTGACAGCACAACCGAGAATGGATGGATTCAGGTCATGGCATCTGGTTCAGCCGAGGGGCAAGGTGGATGCAGCACTTTACACTGGTCCCAAGGAGCAGGTTCATTGCCTCTGCTCCAGTGCTCTCCCTCCCTCCCCCTTCCTCCCTAGCCAAAGGAAAGAGGACCAAGCAATAACACTGGTTAGTAGGTATAAGGAGCCATAGGGTTCTCAGCACATTGGGAAAGAAGCCACCACCATCTGCCCCAGCTCCACATCCAGTTTCACGCCTGTGAAACAGTGGCGGGTCCCTTCTTCCTCTTCCTTCAAGTCTAAGTGACCCCACAGCCCACATGACTACTCCCCCACTTTACCCTTCTGGTTGGTTTCTACTCTACAATCACAACACTAAATGGATGCCAGAGCTTTAATCAACAGTAAAACGATTTATTGAGCATCTTGATGAATGGTGTCCATGGATGGAAACCATGCACAAAACGTTAATCCAGTCTGTTCTGAGGACTCTGAAAGGAAATTTTATGTTGGGATTGAAGATACTCAAAATACAACCGAGCTTTTCTGAAAAAACAAAAAAGTAGTGGGAAATAAACTTTAAGTCCTGGCACTCACAATGCAGAGGCAGGCAAATCTGAGTTCAAGGCCAGCCTTGTCTAAATAGTAAGATCCTGTCTTTAAAAAAAAAAAAAAAATCCAGAAATAATGGCACTCTTAAGGTCAGATTTCAAGCCTTTTGTCCAATCAAATGGAAATAAGACACAAAATAGAGAAATTTCAAAAGATGCACCACCCTGCAACAGAGGCATCAGGAAGCCAATCTACCCCAGTCACCAAACATTCCAGTCACAAGCACTAAGCATTATAACTAAAACACCTGGGGAAACCAAAAGCAACCGAGGGGGGGGGGGACTCGGGGGGATGGGGACACACACACAATGAGACAGTAAGTAGATTAAGAAGAAAAACGAACATTGAAGAAACCCACGTGAGGCGTCTTTCACAAGGTCTTAAGCTGGAACTCAGTGTGAAGTGTGAGCAACTGACAAAGAAGCTCTGTGGCCAGACAATGTGGGAAGACACGGAGGATAATCATTTCCTGATTTTCTTCACCCTGCTGGCTCAGCATTGCCAGCTGGGCAGGTGTTGGCAGCAGGATGAGGGGGCAGCAGGCTGCTGTCGGGGTGGGTCGGGCTGGAGCCACTTGCAGATACTTCACCATCTTCCTAACTGCACTTTGTGTTTCCACCAGCAATTTGCCAGCGTCCGTTTTCTTTTTGATGCTTGATAGGTATGAGAGGCTTCTTAGTAATTCCTAACCCCCTAGTGACTCATGCCCATGGCTCCTTCCAGCTTCTTAGCCATCTGCATCTCATGAGTTGTCCGTTTTAAATCGTCCATTTTAAAATCATTCATTCCCTTAGGCTGAATTTTAAGAGTTCCTTGTGTATTTCAAATTAGTCTTTATCAGATACATCCCTTGCCAGTATTTCCTCACTGCATAGTGTTTTTCCCTTTTGTTTGTTTTCTCATTTTGGTTGTGCCTTTTGCAGAGGAAAAAAAAATCATCTAATGACACTCAACTTACAAATGCTTTCAACAAATGTTCCTTTGGTGTTACACCTAAAACTCACTAGTCACACCCAAAGGCCCAAACACAGTCCGTCTCCTGCTGGGCATGATGCCAGCTTCAGTGTTGTGTTGGATATTCTGGGTCTTCTGCTCTCCATAGAGTAACTTATAGTTTTATATTTTATGTTCGTGCATATGGTTCACTTTAGATTTTAGGACTTGGATTTGATTAGATACACAGGCACATCACCACCACATTGAACTGTTTTTTGCTCCTTTGGAAAATCAGCTGTTGCAAATTACCACAAAGAGGTGATGGATTTTATCAAGCGGTTTTCTGCATTGATTGATATGATCATGTGACTGTTTCTCAACCTGCTGGTATAATACATTTACACTGTGGCTTTCTAATGTTGAAACAGCCTGTGTCTCTGGCATAAACAACGCTTCATCAGGCTGTATAATTCTTTTTGTACATTATTTTATCGGATAAAAATTGCCATTATTTTGTTGAGGATTTTTGCACTGAAGTTTATGAGACATCTGTGTGACATCTTCCATTATAAGAATTTTGAGTTTAGTACTGGAGTAATTTTTATCCCAAAGAATGAAGAAATGGTCCCTCTCCCATCTTCTGGAAGGAACTATAGAGAAAAGGCTGTAGAAACCATTTAAAGATTGTTTTCTTTATATGTTTGATGAATTCTACTAAATAGAAGTACAGACTCAATTTCTCCAATGGCATCAATATACATTTTTTTCTTCTGTAAATTTTGGCACATTATCTTTTAAAGACCTTGCCCATTTTGCTTAGCTATCAAATTTAGGGTCATAGCTTTTTAGTACCTATTACCTTTCCCCCATGGGAGCTGTAGTGACATCCTTGCTTTCATTTATGAAAAGAATTAGTAGGGAAGCAGGTCATTGCCTGGCTGGAAGGCTCTGAGTTTACTAATATTTCCAAATACCTCATTTTTTGTTTCATTGATTCTATTAATTTCTTGTTTTATATTTCATTGATATCTACTTTTTTCCTTGGGATTATTTTAGATTAAATGTGCTCTTTTTTTAAGGTTAAACACTTCATTTCATATTAGAACCTACTTTTAAAAAATATAATGCAAGATGCTGTAAAGGCTCCTCTAGGCTCTGCTTTCAGCACACCAAACAATTTGACAAGTTTGTATTTTCATTTCATTCAGCACAAAACTTTGAAAGAACGTCTTCAGCATACAACAGTAGACTGCATATTTTGATGGCCTGTTCCGTCAGAGCGAATGTTTAAGACAGACCTTCATCAGATCTTGTCCCTTTACCTCCCATACTTTTCCTTTTTCTGAAGTCTACCACCAAGGTGTCACAGTACATATATTGGCTACTTTCTGGTGCTGTAATACAGTACCGTGGCCAGAAGCAGCTTGAAGATTGTATTTTGGCTCCAAGATTCTGAGGCAGAGTCTATAAGAGGCTCGGAAGCAGGAGGCTGGGTCAGGAAGTCGGTATCACATCTTCGACCAGAGGGCAGCAAAAACACAGAAATGGGCTGCTTACTATTTCCTCCCAAGATGCACAACATAGAAAATACCTATATCCTAGATTTTCCGAGGATGTGAATGCACTTTCCAAAGTTAGGATACAGAAGGACAGAGGAACACAGAATTAAGTCAACCTTCCTACAAAGAAACAACTGTTATTAACTTCTGGTTAGAGATGTTGTGGGTCCTTTGCTCCTCCGCTAGACTCCCTGAGGCCATTCAGGACTGCTTCCAGGAAGCCCCTCCCTCCCTTTCTGTAAGCTTGTGCCTCCAACTCTATACAACCTCTTCCACGATGAAACTTTAGTAGACGCCCTGCCTCCACATTCAATATGACAGACACAAACACCGTCTGCAAGTGTTTTACTCGGCTATGTACTTGTGAACTAGTAGACTTATCTGAGGCAGGAGAAAATCTCAAAATCCCACAGTTGTCACCCAAGGTTTTTTGTTTTTGTTTTTGTTTTCAGTAAGAAAGCTATGCAAACAGAAATAGCTGCAGATAGGCAATGTATACATTACATATAGCGACTTGAGTCTCGTCCTTGAGGTGTTTTGGCTCAGAAGGGTGACAGGTGTGAAACTTCAAGTTTAGCGTATGCATTTCCAGGCTGGGTCTGACTGGATAGGCCCTCACTGGCTCCTTAATCATGCACCGCTGTTTAAGAAAGCATTTCTCTTTAACCCACTGCAGGGTTGCTTTATGGAGGGAAGTGACACAGTGGAGTATCACTACTGCTCCAGGGGCCCGAGTCTAATCCAGCAATGATGTGACACTAGGTGAGTATGTATCCCATCCCCTTCCCTAGAAACCCCGTCTTGAAAGTAACATAGTCCAATTTCCTTAAAAACAAGGGGAAATTAATTTTATGACTCAATACACAACTGACCCCTTAAAAACAAACATTTAAAAACCCTAAACAAGGCAAGTTTTTTAAAGGTTTTTCAGAAAACAACTTGGGTCGTATTCAAAAATTTGTGACCAAACTGGAATTCTGATAATCCAAATTATCAAAAAAAAAGTCATGAACAAGTAACAGTGGAGGGAAAAGCCATTAAATTCCTGTTTGGATAATTAGGTACAAAGGAACTCACTGCTTTAAACATGAAGGCAGCCTCTGAAGAATACTCTGCAGAGCTTGTTTGAAAGGCCAGCAGCTGTACATGGTATTCAAGTGTCCTCCACAGGCCTTGCTTTCAGCTGCAGCCTCAGGCTGGAGACAAGACTCTCAAGGTCTAGCCCGCTTTCTCTGCTTCCCAGTCCATGAAGACCACACACTCCACTCCCCGGAAGAGCAAAGCTGCCCTGCCTCCCACACCACATCAGACTTAAATCTTTCTGGAACTGAACCAAAATAAACTTACCTCTCTTGTTTCCATCAAACAATCTACTTTATTAACAAGAAAATATATACAACGGTACCAACCAAGCCTTTGGAGCTCTGCTTTGGGAGGAATGTGTTAGAGTACAGTACCACAGACTACAGCAGCCCTGGAGCTGCAGCTGAGGGAGACTTCCTAAGAGCTCAGGGCTGACAGGAGTCTGGCTCGTCACGTGCTGCTGCTTGTTTCTCATGGGGGCAAAGGACGACTAGGATGGCGCTGGAGGCTATTCATGTTACATTCTGACAGGGAATTTGGCTATGCTTTGGTCGCTGAAATTCTGAGTGGAGTTGAATTTAAAAGTAATGGGCTAACAGGAAATGTCAACTCAGTTTAGCATCTAGGCTGCCCTGGTTACTGCTTGCAGCTTTTACCCAGGTTTACAATGACAACTGAAAGAAAAAGTCTGAAGATTTGAAACATGCAATCTGGTGAGGAAAGAGGTATTAAACTCGCTCACAGCAACTGTGGATTCGTCCACTGGGAGCCTGAAGAGGTTCAGCATGACTAAAGAAGAGCTAAGTGAAACACAACAGGACAGAGGCCTGGAGGGCAAGACCGCACCCATCAAAAACTCAGGGGATAAAGACTTTTTAAAGTCCCCAGCACGCCTGGCACTAAAAGGGCCCAAAGGCTCAGCCATATAGCACTCAGGAAGCTGTTTTAGCTGCAGCTCAACAGGACATAAGGTTACTTCTTGAGGGGCAAGAACGTTATTTTTGAGGATTTTTAGGGGGGAAGACCTCAATCCATCACCCAGACTATTGTTGAACTTGAGATCATCCTGCATGAGCCTTGACTTTGAACCATCATGCCGGGGTAGTTTTTGTTTGTATTATTGGGGATGGGGGCACTGGGGTTGAACTGGGGCCTTGTGAATGCTAGGCTACATCTGACACTTAGCTACATCCCAGACTACATTTGTTCACTGTAAATAGCTCAGACAGCACAAATCTAATTAGAAACTCATAACCCAAGCTTTCAGAATTCACTCCAACTACATTCCCCACCTTTTAAATATGAATTGATGTTTCTAATTTCTTGTCTCTCCAAGAGTTTCTACCTCAACTGTTTTCATTAATAGTCACTATAAATGACCATCTCTCCTTTCTGTGTAAAGTTCTAAATAAACACCTATAGAAGAGAGACTTTGATGTATCTATTTCACTGCTATAGATTAACAAATCAAAATTTACATGTTTCAGACAACAGTCTATGATCCGGATTTTATTAACCAAATCTCACCGAGAGTCAAAACATGACTCCTTTAAAAGAAAGGCAACTTTTAAATATGGCAATTAGTTCCATTAACGTTTCAGGAAAAAAATTAACTCATGTGTAGTCAGTCATTTGCCAGCCCACATTCAAGGATTAAGCATCTTGATCTCACTACTGCTCCTCCCCCAAAATGGGAGTCTAGTTTCTTGGTAGACACAGTGGTGAAACAAAAGGGATCTTCCAGGACAGCTCTCTAAAGATCGACAGCTTACATTCGGGAAGGTTAATGATGCACTGTCTATATGGACTGCTAGTTCTACAAGTAAGTTTCGGATCATTTTTCACCTCTATTGTAGAATAACTCAAATGAATGTAGGGAAACCAAATTGTTTAACATTTTCCATATATTTTCATTTTGAAAAACCATGTTTTACAAGGAAAGACACTAGACCACTACACCGCTCAAGTTGAAGTTCCATGACCTTAATATCAATACATATGGATGAGATTTTAAAAAACACACACACTGTCACACACACACACACAAAACACACACACACACACACACACACACACACACACACACTGTCACACACACACACACAAAACACACACACACACACACACTGTCACACACACACACACACTCACACACACACACTCACACACACACACACACACTCACACACACACTCACACACACACACACACACTCACACTCACACACACACACTGTCACACACACACACACACACTGTCACACACACACACAAAACACACACACACACACACACACACACACACACACACACTGTCACACACACACACACACAGCTCTAGGTAGAACTGTAATAAATTCCTTTTATAAACAAAATCTTAACTGAAAAGCCACAGTAGATGGAAAAGGAGAAGGGTATTACTTTGTAAAATCCAGTGAACATCTACAATAGTTTTACAGCACATTTAAGCATTCTAGGGTTTTATATCTTTACCTGCCTTCCATTTCTTACTTGCTCCTTACAAATTTGTCAGTTATGAACCCAGATTTGCTCCTCAAACCCAGTCTTGAGTTTGAGTGCCAGGAAAAGCAAAAGTCCAGATTTTTATCTTGATATTACACTTTTAATTGTAAAAAATAGTTGTTTAGAACAAAATGCCCAAAAACTGGGGGGAGGCCAACAGAAAAATAAGCAGCAATATTTAATTATATATAATAGTTGTTCATCATGTGGAAGGTATGTTTTAGGGTGATATCTAGGATGCACTTGCTCTGTGGGGTCTCCTCAATAAGTAAGTGACCTAGACCAACACTACCAAAAATAAGAGTACTATGTAAGGGGCACAAATTTACACTTTTGCTGTTTGTAAAGGCAGTAAAGCAAAAGAAAATATTATCAAATAGTACATGCACATCCTACATAACTTCCATGGAACTACCAATGTGTCAATGCAATGCGCCATTTTCCCATAACTGTACTATACCACCTACTAACGAAGGAAACATGAGATTGAAAAATAATGGTACTGAACTGAATTGTTTGAAGCCAGTGCCCCACATATGGGGAAAGTGCATTTAGTTCAGCAGCAATACAGCACAGTGTGAAGATATTGTGCTTAGACACAGATACTCCAGAACAGAAAGATGTACAAGGCGAGTCAAGATATAAAACCACAGTACACTGTTAAATAACCTTGAAACATATGTGACTGCAGTCTTTAGAGAGACATTCATCTCATTGTACAACGAAAGGGTAAAGTCTTTAAAGTTACCTACGGTAGTTTATGATATAATAAATACATGTCTATATAGCATTGTATATACATATATAGAATGTGTGTTCATGTGTAATTTATTTGCCAGATTTCTGTTGAATTTTTGTGGATCTGCAACCTTCAGGAATGGAAAAGAAGAGAAAACCTTTCACCACAGATTTCTGCTCCCCCAAAGTAAAAATACTTATTCTAGGAAAGGTCTCAATACCCCCACCCCAAAGACCAGATATTTACTTTATAGTTCATCAGAGAATAAAAGTAGTAGAAATTTTGATTTCTACAATGTATATTTTCTGTTTGCCAGCTGTTTCAACAAAATATTTTTTAATCTTTAAACTAACTGATGCAAATTCTTGAACAGAGAATATAAACTCTATATCTGACTGATCAAAGCAGAGCAAATCAAAATAATCCAGTGATTCACTCCAACTGTAAACAATATACAAAGTTTAAATTTCAAATTTCAAAATAAGTTAAAGAAAAGTTCTACCTTCAGGGCTTATGCAATTATAAAGATTTGACAAATGTAAGGGGAAATGTGTATGAAAAGTTCCAACAAAACTTTTGGACCACATTTTTCCTAAGAGAAACACCTATCTAACTATATTACTTTGTCCCTTAAATTTAATGACTTCATAATTTGTTGGAAGATTTTTAAAACAAACTGGCATATCAGATTATACAACAGAAAACCATCCATCAAATTTAGCAAAGAAAACTTATATAAGCCTTTTTTTTTCTTTACAGAATTAAAAAAAATCTAAATGGCTATGATTCCTCTATTAGCAGAAACACATAATGCAGTCTTTATAAATCTGCCATAGTTCAATATCCACAGATACAGATATAGATATGAAATATTAATGGCAGTCTATTTTTGAACACTGTGTGGGACCAGCAGTTTGTGTCAGACCATGGCACGATATGGGCCTTGCATCTTTAAAAACTGGATAATGAACGAAGGCCCTCCAGCAACAATTTGAGGGGGGAGGTGGCTGAGTGGACAGTTCTCGATGCTCATGATTGACAGCTTGCTGCAGAGGGCCAGCTCGAAGGGCAGGCTGTGGAGGTTGGGGTTGTCATTCAAATACAGTTCTTCTAGGTTTTCCAGTGTACCTGTTTAGGGAGAGAAAAAAACTAATTACTACTCTTAAAACTCTCATCACTCTAGATTTCAAACTGCAGTATATTCAAATCAACTAGGGAGACTTTAAAACCCCAATGTATAGGTCACTCTCTATACTCATGAAATCACAATGGTTTTGAAGCTTAAGAGGTTTATGGAAACACTCCATTTTCAGACATTCTGTTGGGACAGTTGAGAGGTCACATATGGATTTTTAAACCTCTGTTTTAAAAGTCAAAACATGGACTACTTGTAGTACACCAACTGCCAGCAGGACAGACTTGTCTACATGTAAGATATTTAATCTCAGAACAGTCTATATGAAGAAAGTTACTGTCCTGATCGACAGGTAAGATATTAGGGGTGAACTGTCCTATCCAAAGCTACAAAGTTAGGGGAATGGCAAAACTAAATTTTAAATTGTCTACCACTTCAAAAACATTCTTTTTTACTTATCTTGCTACCAGAACGATCACTAAAGAGAACAGATCATAATCCATTGAGTTACTGACTCTGACTCGACTATAAAACAGGATTACAACTTGCACTGCCTAAATTCAAAGCAATCATATTAATTATATAAATAATAGCTATGAATATTTGGAAAGCATTCTAAAAGGAAGCCCAGGTATTGATAGTAATCAAAGACTACTATTAACCCTAAATCCCTATGAGGAGTGTTCTTTTGTTAAGCTATGCATGGTAACTTATGCCTATAGTTCCAGCACTGGTTATTATAAACAAAAATCTAAATAAAGACGACAAAACAAAAATGTCCTTACAGCACATACATTGCTAATTTAGTTCAAGTCCAATTAACTCTTAAGTTTGGAAAAATAGAAAATAATTCTTCTACATTGAGATTTATAAACAAAGTCTACTGACAGCAAAAGCAGCCTAACCATTCTCAAATACAGTATAAATTCTAAGAACTTATGAAAAAAAAATTGGCACTCCATTAAAAGTATTGAGCTTGATGCAAATGAATTTACAAAAAAAAAAGTGTATTTATTAAACCTATCTGTTTGGAAGCACAAACTCAATCAGCAGTGTTCATACCAATTTCCTCAGGAAGGTGAGTAAGCAGGTTCTCTCCAAGGCCAAGGTGTGTGAGGTTGGTGAGGTGACCGATGCCTCTGGGAAGAGTGGTCAACTGGTTGTTTGTCAAGACTAATTTCTACAAGATTAACAAAATAAGAAAGTTACACATACATCAGTTCCTACAACCAATGTAAACTGAAAATGATGTATTTAATGAATAAAATAAATAACAGGGGAATTAAGTTGGGTAAAACTTGCTTAGTAAATCACAAGATTTTATTTCAAAACATTTCATTTGTTAGGAGAACAAGAGCAGAAAGTATTTTATGTTCACACAAGGACAGTGAGACAGAAGTCCTTAATCCGAGAATCGTATCAAAACCTAAAGCAAGAAGTTTAGACACACAGGAGTTTTACCTGTAAATCCTTAAGATAAGCAATTTCATTGGGCAAGGATTCCAGTTTGTTCTCCTCTAGATCTAATTCTCGTAACTTTCTAAGATTTCCAAGACCGTGGGGAAGCTTCTTTAGAAGATTGTTTGACAATATTAGAACCTAAAAAAGTTAGTGAGAGCATTTCATGACTCAGGAGATAACATCATACATGACTACTATGTAGATTAAAGCTTATTAAGCAATACTAATTCTCAAAAATGACTTTTAAGCATAACAATTATAAAATTTAAATATTTAATGGGCTAATACAACATTTTAAAACTAATATAGTTACTACAAAGAGATTTTAATTCAATTACTTAAAACAAGGAAATAATTACAAGTATTAATAACTTGATTATTCAATATTCCTTAAACTATTCACTTAAGGGAAGTAAGTAACTGTCTACAACAATTAATAGTAACTGAAGTTACCATTTAGACATTTTTCACTGCATTTCAGTACACTCTTGATGGGGAAAGTACTTCTGTGTATGTTTATCTTACTGATTGTTTAATAAAGCTCTGTTTGGCCAATAAAACAGCAAGTTAGACAGGACTAGGAGTCAAAGAGGATTCTGGAAAATGTAGTAGAAAAGTGGTGATCCAGGCAGGAAGTGACATAGCAAGGAGACTCATATTTAAGCAAGTGTCCCCTTTTTCTCTCCGCTCTTCCTCCAGTGGAGCAATGTGATCCACCAGCAAGGAGGGACACTAATAAGGCATCCGATAAGATAAGTCTTATAAAATATATAGATGTATGATAATTGAGACTGAGCTAACAGATGAGAATCCTAGTCATTGGCCAAGCAGCTTTGTACCTAATATTGTACCTAATATTTGTCTGTGTATTCATTTGGGCCCTAACTCGGACGGGCGGCTGGCATAAAGCACACACACAGCGGTGGGGCTCGGCAGCTTTTAGCGGAAAGATTTATCGTAACACACTCTTAAAAACATGAAAGGGATAAAAAGGGCTATGGAAGCTGTAGTCCTTTTTCTCAAAGAAGTTGTAATTCAGCATGGCATAGGGAGACAGTGATGGAAGCTGGGACAGTAAAAAGAGCAGTAAGTTGAAAGAGCCAAAGTTGTAGCTATCTTTAAGTCTACTTATTTGCTCCAACTTTATAAAAACCATACAGGGAAAACAGTGCAACAACAGTAGCCACCAGGAGTTTACTAGAACCTTATACTAATATGTTTGCTTAAGTGACTCATTTAACTGAATTAAAACTGTGGAGTACCATTACTTACTCTTCAGGAAACTAAAGCTTTGGTAGATGGAATCTACAAATAAGGAGTTACCAAAGTGTAACTTCATTTCGATCTGTTTTACTTAAAAGTCAATGCCTTTAACCATTACACCATACTATTTAACTTATGACAGTGGTTCTCAACCTGTGGACTGCAACCCCTCTTGGGGTCACATATCAGATATTTATATTATGATTCATAACAGCAAAACCACACTTATGAAGTAGCAACAAAAATAATTTTATGGTTGGGGTCACCACAACATGAGGGACTGTGTAGGGTCACAGCATTAGGGATGTTGAGAACTGCTATTTTATAATACAACTCTAAAAGTTTATAAAAATCTTAAAAACAGTATATTTACTATCTTACTAAGCTGGGCTAAAGATGAAAACTCACTAATCAAAGACAGTAGCAGTCATTCTTGACTACAGATGGATGTTTAATTATGGGAAAATCTTTTTAAAAGAAGAAGATAAAATCAAGAGGGTGAAGAGCAACATCCCAGACACTAGGACTCTACACAGAGCTAACATGGAAAACAAATTATCAACACAGGGTGTGGGGGATACAATTAGACCAAAATCAGACAATAAAAGGCTCTGAGTGTCAATCTGAAGAATCCATATTTAATTTGGCAAGCAAATGCCATGTTTTCTGAAAATAAGGAAGCATGTTTTAAAGGTGCTAAGTTTTAGCTATCTTTCTCTTCAAAAATTCCACATTTAAAGTCTCTCAGCTTCTGTTAGGCAGAAGTGGTTCAGAGGCATGAACGCCTCACAGGGTTGTGCGTCTAACGGAGCCCAGTTGTGACCACGTCTAATTGCATTATATTTACTTACCTCGAGAGAAACAAGACCAGATACATCCTCTGGGATCTTTGTGAGCTGATTTGTAGCTAAATTCAATTCTACCATACTGGTCCAAGTTCCAAAATCCAAAGGAAGTGACGTCAACTGATTGTCCTGGCAGAGACAAGAGGCACCCAGGTAGACCCACAGAAACAAAGCCACAATTTATCCTTCTCATATTCTTACTTCATTCCCATATTTATCACCCAAATAAAAAGAAAACAAGAGCCAAAACATGCCAATAAAACCTCTCAACTTCCAATGTTTTAATTAATTAGGCTTTTATTTTGGGGTTAAGTTAGATTTTCTTTGTATGTGGGTATTTGTAGTGAAAATTTAAATATATGTATATTTTAGATATACATAAATATATATAGAGATAGATAGACAGACAGACAGACAGATCACTCAAAATTTCAAAGATCCTAGTGACAAATGGGTTTTCTCTCCTTTGTACAGAAATCACTGAGTAAAACAAAAGTGTTCAAATGAAGATATGGATAGGAAGCTGGCAAGGCAGCTCAGTGGGTAAAAGCACTTGCCACCGGCCTGACCAGTAAACATACAGAGTGGAAGGAGAGAACTGACTGCCAAAAACTGCCCTCCAACCCCCTCCACATCAGCCATGCTGCTCAAGCGCACACACACACACACACACACACACAACAACAACAACAACAACAAAATAAGTGTAGCTTTAAAAATTACAAAAAAGTACTAGTGCATATAGAAGGAGAAAAATGTCAAGCCTCACTTTTTTTGCCAAGGAAAAGTTTTGTTAATCTTTTATCACATTTGAAGAAATGTTAAGACAAAGTTCTACAGTTACACATTTATTTTACTGAAACGTCAGGCAAACCTGCCTAAGCAAATACACTCTAACATCAGAGCCATAAAAACATATGTCCAAATGCAAAAACTAGCAAACACCTGCTTCATCATAGTCTAAACCTATTAAAAACTGAGACATTTCTGATTACTTATGCTGGGGACTGAACCCAGGTCTTGCACATGCTATGCAAGAAGTCTGCCACTGAGCTAAGCCACTAGTATTTCTACATAATTAACACTCAGCAAGAAGGCCATTATCACTCCATCCATTATCCCATGAACAGACTAAGAGCTTCTATGTGGACTGTAAGATTATCTTGAATTAGTATTTTTTACTTACATACATCCAAAGAGTTACCATGACAAAATATAGGAACAAAGTTACAAATTTAGATTACTAAAGGCCACATAGTTTAAAGAAAGACAAAACTATGTAGTGTGCTAAGATAGAACATTCTATCTGGAATCAAAGAAACCCAGGGTTAGGTATGTGACCATTTCTAACATCATCTTTTGACCTAAAATCTGCCCATTACAAATTAAAACATAGCACTTATAATTTCCCATATTTTTTCTCCTTCCACAGTGAACTCATAAATTCGCATTATAAATGTGAAGGCTGCTCACCAAAGGGCATATGGACAAGCAAAGAACCTGAGTGATACACTTCAATCACTCCCACAGCCAAAGAGAAAACCCTGTCTTAACAGTGCTGCTGGGTGTGGTTACATAACACCTAGGAATTTAATGTGATAACTAGCACATTTAACACAGTTTAAGCCTGTGTAGAGGGAGTTTTACATACTTTATCTTCTACTTAATAAACCAAGAATACTGCAATAGATATTTAACACTGTGTCTTAGTCTAGATTATCAATTACTTCTTTATCAGATATATTACTTTAAAAAGTAAATGTTTCTGGCATAATAAGTTGGCATTTATGAAATAGTTATGCAATATATATCCTTACAGTTATACTTCCACAGACTCCCATGATTATTTCTTGAGGACAAACTCCTAATGGTCTACTCGATTTGAAAACGCGTGTTATCTAATAAGAACTGTCCTAAAAGCATGCTTGTTAATAGTTCACATTTCATCAACAAGGCATCACTTACTCTCCACACTAGCAGAGAAAATATAAATGAGAATCACAGCACGCGCGCGCGCGCACACACACACACACACACAGACACACACACAGACACACAGACACACACACAGACACACAGACACACACACACACACAGACACACAGACACACACAGACACACAGACACACACACAGACACACACACACACACACACACACAGACACACACACACAGACACACAGACACACACACACACAGACACACACACACACACACACACACACACACACAGACACACACACACACACAGACACACACACACACACACAGACACACACACACACACACACACACACACACACACACCCCAGACAGGGGCTTACCTTCATATTCAGCTTACTTAACACTTTTGCTCTGGAGAAAATTCCAAATGGGATTTTGTTGATTCGATTGTGTTCCATATTGAGGGAATAAATGGTGGAAAACTGAGATGGACCTCCCACTGGATATAACTGGAAGCAATTTCTAGCTAAGGTCAAGCTATTCAATTTTACAAGACTGGATAAAAGACTCTGTAAAAACAAAATAAGTATAAGATTCAGAACTGAAGTAATATTCACTTTAAACAAAGCAGTAGCCTTGTATGGGATAAAAGCAGCTTGGTCAGGCTGTTCTGTGACCATCATCTTCAGGGACAATCACTACACAGATGTAGAGTTTACAGAAAGCCCATAGTCAATATCAAAGTAGATGGAGAGAAACTCACAGTAATTCCACTAGAATAGGAAACAAGACAAGGTTGTCCACTCTCCCCATACCTATTTAACACAATATTTGAAATCTTAGCTAGAGCATTAAGACAACTGAAGATTAATAGTATATAAATACTAAAGGAAGAAGTCAAGTTACCTGTATTTGCATATGGTACAATACAATATTTCCTACATGTGACCCTAAAAATTCCACTAGGCAATTCCTACAGCTGATAAACATTTCCAGCAGAGTGGCTAGATACAAGATTTAACTTAAAAAAAAAAAAATCAGTAGCCCTCCTATATACAACCGACAGAAACTGAGAAAAAAAAAATCAGGCAGACACTTGACTTCAGAATGGCCACAAATAAAATAAAATATCTTGTGGTAACTCTAGCCAAGCAAGTGAAAGACTTGTGTGATAAAAACTTCAAGTCTTTGAAGAAATAAATTAAAGAAAATACCCGAAGATAGAAAGCTCCCATGCTCATGGATCAGCAGGATCAAAAAATGGCCATCCTACCAAAAGCAATCTACAGATTCAATGTAATATCCATCAAAATTCCAGCACAATTCTTCTCAGACCTTGAAAAGACAATTCTCAACTTCATATGGAAAAACCAAAAAAAACCTATGATTACTGAAATGATCCTGAGCAGAGCTATAGAAAACAAAAACAAAAACAAACAAACAAAAATACATGGTATTGGCATAAAAACTGATATGTTGATGGATGGAATAGAATTGAAGACCCAGACATAAATACACACACCTATGGACACCTGATTTTTATAAAGAAGCCAGAAATACACACTGGAAAAAAGAAAACATCTTCAACAAACTGTGCTGATCAAATTGGTTGTCTGCATGTATTATGCAAACAGATCCATATATATCACTGTACAAAACTCAAGTCCAAGTGGATCAAAGAACTCAACATAAAACCAGATACACTGAATCTGATGGAAGAGAAAGTGGAGTATAACCCTGAGCTCATTAGTACAGGAGACTTCCTGAACAAAACGCCAATAGTACAGGCATTAAGATGAAAAATTAATAAATGGGACCTCTTAAACTGAAAAGCTTGGGTAAGGCAAAGGACACCATCAACTGGATGAAGCAACACTCTAAAGAATGGGAAAAGGAATTTTACAAACTCCACATCTGACAGAAGTCTCATATCCAAAATATATAAAGAAATCAAGAAACTAGATATAAAAAACAACAACAACAACAACAACAAATAATCCAATTTAAAATGGTATAGATCTAAACAGAATTCTCCATAGAGGAAACTCAAATGGCTGAGAAACAACCCTTAGACACTAGAGAAATGCAAATCAAAATTGCTTTGAGAGAATGGGTAAAATCAATAACACAAGTGACAGCCCATGCTGGTAACAATGAGGAATAAGCAGAACACTCACCCACTGCTAGTGAGAGTGCAAACTTGTAGAGCCACTATGGAAATCAATATGATGGTTCCTCAGAAAATTAGCAATCTATCTGCCTCAAAATCCAGCTACACTATTCTTGGGCAAAGGATGCTCAATCCCATCACAAGGACACCTGCTCAACTACGTTTATAACAGCTTTATTTGTAACAGCCAGAAAGTAGAAACAACCTAGGTGTCCCTCACCAAAGAATGGATAAAGAAAATGTGGTTCATTAATACAATTTACTCAGTGGCTTAAAAAAAAATGACATCATAAAATTTGCAGGCAAAGGATAGAACTAGGAAAAAAAAAAAATCCTGAGTGAGGTAACCCAGGCTCAGAAAGATATATATGGTATGTATTCACTTATATATGGATATTAGCCATTAAATAAATGACAACCAATCTACAATCTATAGACCCAGAGAGGTTAGGTATAGAGGAAGTGACTAGGGGAGACACATAGATCTCCCTGGGAGGGAGAAATAATTGATTTTATAGATGGATTGGGGTGTAGGGAGGGGCAAGAATAGAAAATCAGGTGGGGAGGGGAGAGTAGGGTAAAGGAAGAGAATGTAGGGAGAGACAGCTAAAATTGGACTGGGCTATATTCACTTGAGTTGTTAGCCAAGGGGGTCCCATGAAATCCCCAATCATCCCAGGCTGGTGCTGAGACAATGGATTGCTCTCTGCAAACTGACTGTGGGGCCCCATTGCTGAAGACAATACCCACACAACTCATTGAAATAGAGAAGTCAAGATGGTGCCTACATGGAGCTTTCACCCCTACATTCTAGTTAGTATCTTTGGTTCAGGAAGGCACTCTGGAGGCTGCCAAAAGAGAAACATAAAAACAAACCCAGCCACAAAACCTTTCATCTACAATCTGTCCTGCCTGCAAGATATGCTAGGGCAACTGTGGCAAAGAATTTGTGGAAGTGGCCAAGCACTGTTGGCTCTGACTTAAGACCCACTTCATGAGACTGAACCCATACTCAATACTGCTTGGGTGACCAAGAACCAGATACTCCCTCGATAGCCCAAAGACCTAGGATAAAACCAAACACTAATGGTCTTTAAAAATAGTGTCATTAAAATGACTTCTAATGATAATTCTGCTATACTCATAGATTCCTTATTCAGTCATCATCAAAGAAGCTTCCTCTGGCAGATAGGAACAGATGCAGAAACCCATAAGCCAGATATTACAAAGAGGGTCCTGGAACACACAGCTCACTGAACACAGTGGAAGAGGAGGTGGAAAGGGTGTAAAAACCAAAGGGAACAGAGAATACCCAGAGAACGAGGCCCTCTGAATCAACCAAACAAAGCTCAGATGGACTCGAAGAGACTAAAGCAGTAAACATGGAGCTTACACAGATCTACACCAGGTCCTCTGTGTATACAGTATGGCTTTCGGCTCAGAATTTTTGTGGGACTCCTTAGTGCATAAATAAGTGGGTCTCTGATTTTTATGCCTTGTCTTGGGCTCTTTTCCTTGTTTTGGGTTGCCTTGTCCAGCCTCAATGTGATGGTTTTTGTTTTACGTATATTTTATTTTGTCATGGTAAAAATAAATAAATAAATAAATAAATAAATAAATAAATAAATAAATAAATAACTTGTGGAGTCACTGTATCAGATTTCCAGGTTTCATAAGAAACAGGAAAATCTCCCAATTTTTATTATTTGTTTCTGCATTTATTGGAAACACTCTGGAGTAAAGAAAGCATGTCTGTGGATGTGAAGTGCCAATGGACAGCCAGTCTGTGACCTATGTAGATTATGTACTGTAGTGTGAGAAAGACACAGTCTGAGTCCATTGTGTGATCAACCCTACAAAAGTCTTACTAGCACACCTATCTCTAAGTTAATGTAAGATTAGCATTACATTACATCTGTGCTGGGTAAGATGTTCAATAATGTAATGTTTCCTTTAGGAATATTAAATTTACTAAATTATCACTCTTCTCTATGGTAAAATTTGAGGGCAGAAAAGTATCAAACAAGAGTTTACTAAGTATATAACCTCATTGATCCCTATTTTAGCTTCCCTTTATGTAAGGGAAGTGACAAGCAAGCAGATACAAAAGAATCTCTGGAGATAATACTAAAAACAAAGCACACTGATTAATAAAAACAACTAGAAATAATACTTAATTGTGTCACCATTAGTAATGAATTACATGGAGGAAGCTCTTTCTAGTCAAAGTCCCAGTCAAGGGCTATCACATCAGCATCATGTGCACTGAACCACTCCCTCAGAAGCACAATATTCATTATGACACTCACTAGAGACTGGCAAGCTCACTAATATGTGAGAAACTCTGCTGAAGGCTAAGATAATTTTGACTCCTAGCTCTATCTTTTAATACCTTGTGATTTTAACCAGTTTTTCTGAACCATGGTGTGTTTGCTGTGTAAAATAATGATGCCATATAAGCTCAAATGAAGACTGAAAGAGATAAAATACACAGTTTTGCTAGTATATAATAAATGCTTAAAATTTAAACCTCTGTATTCAAAGGAAAGAACACTGGAAACAGAGAGGAGGTGGAGATAGGACACTCAAAGACACAATCATTAGACCAAAGTTTAGTAAAAAGTCTGGACGAGATGTGCATTAGCTCCAACTTGGAGCAGTTGAACATCAGCTAGTTGGAGATGGAATCTGAGGGACCAGTATAAATAGCAAGGCCAGCAGAAAGAAGGCATGAAATAACTGTGTAATGAAGGAACAGAGCAGAAGTGGAAACTTGTTCTTTATATAGAACACTAAGAAGGTACTCTTAACATGTTTGTGGTAGATGAACTGGTAAGCATGGTGATTAAGAAAACTGTATGACAGTCATCTCAAGAAATACATTTTCAATCTATTTTATTAAAATTTTCCTGGGTTTCTTACCACAAATGTTATTGTAACAACTGACTTTGTTTACTGAACTATAATAATGTTAGTATCTGATATCCTGGGAAGGTACAACAAGATAGGAGCTTTATCAAGCCTCTATTTCTTATGTCAACTGTGAAATGCTGCAGTCTGTGGATTCCAACCTTTCTTCTGATTTAACAGTTTTTGTCAAGTCCAGTAACTTAATTAAATAATCCATCTTCTTCATATTTTCAGAGAAGTATTTAATCACAAATGTGGCCCCAAAACCTCCTTTAATTTGTATTTCCTATCTATACAATGCCTGTTCCCACATAGAAAGGCTATACTGAAGAGTAAATGAAACCATAAATGTACAGCTCTCAGCTTCATGTGCCTAGTGTTGTTAATTTTTTTCTGTGTGTGCATATGTCTACATTAATACTAATCCAGTCTCAGATGTCTTCAGATAGAAAAATGCACTTATTTTTACCAGCTCTGATCTCAGGCATGAGTCTCTCCTGCAAACTGATGTCATGACTCATCATCTCTAACTACGCCTGAAAGTCTTATCAGTGGCATCGAATGGATCCTACTGTTTTACTTACTGAGTCTATGTTACAACCAGAATCACACATTTGCACTGAAAATATGCTATTTCCAAAGAACACAGATGATTACCCATATTTGGAGAAAGCCAATCAAAGGCTTCCCTAGTGTCACTACCTGAAAACAGGCATATGCACACATATCCACCCGCCTTTCATATTCAGACAAGAGAGAGCTGACCTTTTCATAATGCTCTTACCACAAGTAAAAAAAAAGGGTTTAACACTCCCATGCCCAAGGCATTGAAAAAACTTTGTGGGGTCTCTTGTCCCTGTTTAAAAATGAAAGAGAAAAGGTCAGGTCTGATCAGAGATTGAAAAAACAAATCAATGGAACAAAGAGGCTTTTATAGTAGCATTGTTTTTGTTTTTATAACATCATAATATAGATGCCAGTAAAGTGACTTATTTCAGTTATATAATATTAAACATGAAACTAACCACATATGGCAATGTCTGTATCTTAAGAGCCCAATAATTATTAGTCTTCTACCATTGATAACAAATCTGTACATAAAATTACATATTTTTAAATGTTTAAACTTTATAGGACCCAGTCTTTAAGAATTTGGACACAAACCACACCCAAAAGGAATCGCCTCAAGAATTTAGCTGGGCACAGTGGCACACATGCAATCTCAGCACTCGAGAATCCTGCTGAGGCCAGGGGACAGCTACACACGTGGGACCAGCTTGCACTACAAAGCAAACACTAGGTCAAAAGGCTACTCTAAGATCTGTTCTCTAAAAGAAAACAAGCGACCACCACCACCAAGAAAAAAAAACATAGAAACTTAATATGCTAATTGATCTACTGTGGACAAGTCATTAGAGAAGTAGATAACATTAAACAGCATAACCTCATCCATTTGATTAATCTGAATTATCACTATCACAGGGCAAAAATCCAGACAGTCTGGTTCTTGGAGCTGGATCTCATACCTTGGACTTGACTCTTTATCTCAGTTAAACGCTACATTTCCGCTAAGGAAAGGCACTGTGACAGTAATCTCAGTGGCCTAGCCTAGCAACTGCAACCATGGGAAACATCTTTATACTTCAATCTGTTTCCTGAAAACACACACAACCAAATTAAAATAAGCCAAATTAATAAACGTGACTTTATGTTTTGTTCCCCAAGCAAACAAATCAAATGAGTTAGGTCTTTTTATGAATTCATATATAGTTGCATTTACCCAAATAGTTCTTCATATATAAAGCTTGATCTTGAAACACAGGAATAGATAGACAGACAGACAGACACACACACACACACACACACTCAACCCCTCTCACATACACACCCTGATACCACTTAGAAAAGTCTGTAAAGGTCAATGGGTACCCATGTAGTTCCTTCATTTAATTTGTTAGAGTACTATATTATGCTTGAATAAAATAAGTAAATATGCTGCCAAGGATGCAGAACTGATAACATACTGTTTCAATACAAGAAAGGCACAAATTAAACCGCATACCACACTGAAACCCATTACTCTACAAGCTAATTTTACTAAAGAGAAGATGGCTCCAGAGTCCAATGATTAGTAAGAGCTGTCTCCAGCATTGAGACCAGAAAGAAGGAAGCAAGAGTAGGCAGACTGGAGTGGGTCTGCGGGGGTGGAGGTGGTGGTGGGGTGGTGGTGGTGACTTCTTACTTGACCAATTCTTTTTCTAATAGGATCAACATAATTCAAGTTAAAAATAAGGTTAAAATATCCAATTTGTTGGCTGTTATACACTAAATAGGCTTTGACATTACTGCATTAGTAGGGTAATAATTTGGGTCACAAGAGAGTTCTAGACAGTACTAATAACGCCATACAGATGATTCTTTCCAATTATTTGCATGTCTTATTCTAGCTGAACAGAGCAGTCAAGTTCTAAATCAAGTCACACAGCTTTTCCTTAGAGGTTTCTACTGCTTCTCAGCAGTAAAGAGCAACGACAACTAGACTGTCACTCTGCCCCCCACCCCGCAACATCAAAACAACAGTACGCTTTTATACACACCCTTTCTTTTTTTTATCTTATGATGGCATGTGTCAGCATAATCATTGTTTTAACAGTCCCAATTACCAAATTATGGATCCAGATGTAAAACTGACTAGATTTTCCCTCCGTTTTCTTGCAGATTAGTTTCAATTACATTCTGTTTCCTCTAATCTACTTCTTACCTCTGGTAGAGTAGAAATGTTATTGTTCTCTAAATTTAGCTCCTCAAGTGCACTGCATTTTGCTAATGATCTGGGTATTGCTGACAATCTATTGTATCTCAGGCCAAGACGATTTAAACTGGACAGGTTTCCTGTAAATACAAGAAAAAGGAATTTGTCATTCAGAAATCTGATGAGCCTTGCAGTGTCACAAGCTGCCCACTGGGTCGCCATTAGTCACTCCGAAGTACTGTTTCAGCAGGTCTTTAAACAAACTGCAAGTGAATTTCTAAATGAACCATTAGATAAAGTATTGGCATCATTTAACAAGCTAAACTTTAGATTTAACTTAAAACATGTGGTTCTGAGCGTCTCACACAAATGCTATGACATCAATAACATTGAAGCATATCCAACCTGAACACACACTAACCACTACTGGGCAAATAAAAAGCAAACACATCTTATCCCCACATATATCCTAGTTTCATCGTCAAGACAACATAGGAAGCTACATATCAGCTCCCTGGATGAATATGGTATCTACTATTATAAAAGATTCAAGCAAAACTTCCTGAACAATACATATAAATTTGTTTTGATACTTAAAAGGGCAACAGTAACAACAATTAAGTTGGGTTTATTCCTTTGTCATGACCAATTCATTTCTAACTGCTGCTCTGACATTTCTGGATGGGTCATGTTAAAATGCCAAATGTTACCTTTATTTCTACATGAAACGGTTTCCCCAATGTTAGAAATTACAGAAATGGATGACTGTGTCATGTTAGTTTTTATAGACACATATTTGAAGCTTTGTACTTTCACCAATCTACTGTTAACTATTTCTTTTTTTATTCTGATCATCATATGACCAAACTTTCTAAATACAACATTGCTATGATAATTACCATAGCTAACACAGCGTCAATCAAGCCTTGATTGACACTGTTGGAGAGCAGTTGCTACGCCCTCAATCCTCACCTAATCACTCCTCACCCGCTGCTTCCCTTCTCAGTAGAGAAACCAGCAACAGAAGTTATCTGAATTACTACTTGGAACTAGTTTTTATCCTTTACAATGTCATGGTAACAGTCATATTTTAACATGAAATGAGTATAGTCCTTAAAGCTAATCAACTATAACAGAAACCTAGCCACTGGACTACAGCCACTCTACAGTTACGTCACTTAAATTTCTTTTCTACAATCCTGTTAGGATGTTGGGCTACCAAGAATTTATAGTTCTGGCTAAGTAAGGTTCCAAAAGGTGTAAAATAGAATATAAAAGCAAAAACAAAAACTATCAATTAGCAAAAATAAGCTGAGCCTGCCTTAAAGTGATTTCTAAATCAACTTAAGATGCTTCACTGGTATTTTTCTAAAGGCATCCAGGTAAGATGTCACCACTTTAAAGGGGGATGGAGGAACAAAACAAACAAAACAGAAGTGATCACTTTCCAAAGCACTAGGGAGTTAGGATCAGAAACAGGGGTAAGAATCATTCTTTACTGTTGTTACTACTGAACTATAACTAAATAGGAAAGTTGTATATATACTGGCAAAAGTGGGACATCTACATGTACAACAGGCAAATAATAATAAAACTGGAGACAGCCAGAACACAATAGAAAAACCAAAGTATCTTAAACTATTTACAACACATGTGCAGTGTGCACACGCACCATCTAAAAGTGTGAAAATGTGCCCTTTAGGCTCTGAAATGGTGCTGTGATTCTCTCTCTCTCTCTCTCTCTCTCTCTCTCTCTCTCTCTCTCTCTCTCTCTCTCTTTCTTTCTGTCTTTCTTTTTGCTTGTCATATAACCAGATAATTAGATGGCAATATTTACAAGCTAAACCTCAAGATTAGTAAGTAAGCCTTGAAGAATTGTGCTTCAAAGACAGACAATTCTTGAATCTGGTATTATTAGTTTAAATAGTCAAAAAGGTATATATACTTTGTGAGTTTTTATATTTCATTGTGTACATGGGTTTGTGTGAGCCCACACATGTGAGTGGCTTCACAGGCATGCCTGTGCTTGTCTATGTAGGCCAGAGGTGATGCTCCGTGTCTTCCTCAATCACTTCCCACTGAATGCTATTTATTTATTTATTTATTTATTTATTTATTTATTTATTTATTTTGATTTTAAACAAGAAATTTATTTAAATAACAAGATGCTTGACTTGAAGGGAAAACTATCTAGGATCATTTTCTTCAAGAGTAATTTACCCCTACTTAAAGACAGATTGCTCTACATGTAACAGCTATGTACAAAACAGTTATAAAATTGTCCTTGGTTTTACAATGATAAATGAAAAACATTAAAATTCTCCAATCGAACAAGGTATGCAAGGATTTTGTTGTTGGATTCTTTTGTTAAAACATTGAGAGCAAAATAACTTACTGGAAAATAAAGATAAGAGCTGAATGAGCATGCCACTAATGGAGAAAGGGGGATATTTTCACAGAACCAGTACTCCCCACAGACCAGCTCCATCTGATGTCAACCAAAACAGAACATTGGCCATTTAGTTTAAAAAAGAAAACAAGAAAGAAAAAAAAAGCGCAATATGCTTGTGCACATACACCAGTTACTTTATGTACAATAAAGAAATGGGGACAGGGAAATGAAAGACTAGAGAAAACTACACTGTAGTCGTCAGGATGTGGAGGAAGCAAATTGCGGCTTTCTAATTGCGAATGTGTTCTTGGTCTACAACCAAATTCTGGAGTAAAGTAGCAGGTTCCCTTTTTAGTGGACACCTCCTGTCTGCTGCTGGAACACATCAATCGGATCTTCATCCTCCATTTCCAAGTGTGCAGGTGTGTCTGTTTCATTGATTGGCTGTCCATCAAACCGGAATCTCATCTGCCTCATGGACAATCCCTGTCGTTCACAATAGGCTTTCATGAGTTTACTAAGTGGTGTATGCCTCTTAATCTTAAACTGCACCACAGAACCATCCTGCCCCGCCACCTTCAAATTAATATGATCCTTGTTCTCAGTCTTGACTCCTTCCTTGGGTTTCTCGCCGGCCATGGCGAGCGCTGGAGGCTCCTCAGCTGCCGCTTCACAAAAGAGCGCCGGGTCCGCACACGGAAGGAGCTCACAGGCAGCACCAGGAGCGGCAGATGAAGGAGGCGGCAGCGGTGGACGAGCGCTATTTATTTATTAATCCATTCGTCTGTTTGTTCGGATCCTTTCCTACTGGATTGGATTTGGCTGACTTGACTGTATGGTTGGGGTCTTCCCATCGCCACCTGCCCAGACTGCAAGCACACGCTGCAGCACGAAGACCTGTGTGCTCCGATGGCACCCAGTTCTCACGCTTTCACAGCCAGCACTGTGTCAGCTGAGCCAGATCCTCAGCCCACCTTGTGACCTCCTGGTGAGCAAGGCTGTGATCACAGATGTAATCTTTATGCTCATGAACAAAATGTTCTCTTCTCACATAAGGACTATCTGACTGCAACCCTTGACCCTAGAACAGACCAGCTTTTAAAGCATTTGTTATGCAGTTAACCAAAACTGCTTCTTCAGTGACCCCACACAACTATCACCCTCAGAGGTGAGGTTAAACTGTGTACATAATTTGTAAGTCTACCTTAGTTATTATAACCTACGTTTCAAAATGTTTTCAAGTATGTAATATTCATAATAGAACATTTGGGATTAAAAGGCCACAGCTATATTATATTTCCACCTAGATCTGTGCCACCCTAAGGTGAGGACAAGGTGGGAGGGACCCTATAGAGCGTGCACAGTAAAAACATCAAAAAATTTTATTCTTAAAGATAGTTTCTTGATAACTAAAACTCAACTTTACACTCTGAGACAACACAGCTCTGACAGACTCCATGATGTATCTGTTACACTGTACCTAATATTATGTCAATACTTCTGGAATCAGTGGGGGGTCATACCAATTATAAATGCTTATTCCTATTTCTATATCTGTTCCCAGATCCTCATAAATTCTATCGCCAAACACTAGTTCATAGCAAGGCAAAGAAATGCCCACAGCTGAATATTGCTGCAAGTTTGTTACAGAGAGCAAATACTGAGAAGCATTAAAGTGGCAGACTGGATTCCAAAAATTGTTATAGAAAGAAAACACAGATTCCGTTAATTGAAAATACTTCCTAATACCAGTTTTATCTTGTCCAACTCACTCAATCAGAGTCTATATCCTTAAAAAGCTCCTCTCCTGTCTCTTTGATAGTTTGTCTCTCTCACCTCAAAACAAAATTATGTAATTAGCTTTGAAGATTAACCTTTAATGCTTAGTCCTATACCATAAGAATTGAGATAAATCTACTTTTCTTTTTATGTAACTGAGAAAACTAAACAACCACTTCTTTTCCTACCAAATGTATTTATATTACTCAACTAGTTTTTAAAGCTCCTGGCTCTCATCTTCTGAACAAGATGCTGCTATATAAAATGTCAAATATCAGACAGTCTACTCTCTCTCAAGACACTAACTTCCACAAATGACAACTATGCTCAGAGTATGACAGTAGATAAGAGGTCTCAACAAATGCTTGGAATATTTATAAAGACAAGGACAGCTCCTAGAAGAAAAGATCAAAACTGACCTTATAAAACCAGGTGGGAGAGTTTCTATCACAAAGGAACATCTCTGCCTGGTACAACAGAAGGGAATGAACAGGGAAGGATAACGTAAAGATGGAGGGGTGGGGCCAGTGAGCCAGCTCAGCAGGTGGAGGTTTGACACCACATCTGAGGACCTGAGCTTAATCCTTGGGATGTCACAATGGTAGAAGGAAACAGACTCCTGCCAAGTTGTCCTCTGACCTCTCTTCTGCATTAACCCATGCATGAGCACGTGCACGTACATGCACACAGGCCACACACACAAAACGAATAAATGAATGACTGAATGAATGAATGAATATGAACAGTTAAAAATGAAACGTACAGGTAAGATGTTTGGGTATTATACAATATGACATTTTCATTATCAACTAACGATATGAACTCAAAGGTTAAGAAATGGGTTGGTCGGGCTGGAGAGATGGCTCAGTGGTTAAGAGCACTGAGTTCAATTCCCAGCAACCACATGGTGGCTCAAGATCATGTGTAATGAAATTTGGTGCCCTCTTTTGGCCTGCAGGTATACATGCAGGCTGAACACTCTACACATAATAAACAAATAAATTAATCTTTAAAAAAAAAAAGAAATGGGTTGGTCATGGCTTGAAGCTTTAGACAATTATTCTGTGACATTTGGTAAAAATAGCTAGGGACGCTAGGGAACACGGTAGAGCTGACCCAGATGCTGTGGGTAAGCTGAGCTGGCCCCAAGGGCTCTTAGAGTCAACCTGGCCCCACACCTTGCTGCCTGCTGCACTGGGTGAGCTAGTCAGTGTGGTGCTGGAGAGCTCGCCCTGGTGGTGAGGATGAGGTAGAGCTGGAGAGCTGAGCAACCCACCTACCCGCCCAGGCCCAGACCAGAGCTGTGAGCTGGTCCACCCCACCCTCCTCCCCATCTATGAACTACTGCAGCATGTAAGGGGCCACTCCTGCAGATCCAAAGGCACACTAACAACAGGACATCCGAGGAGCCCCAGTGAGGGCTCAGGGTCAACAGTGTAGCAGAAGCCAGAGGCCTGGAGCCAGACCAATGATGACTCACTGCAATCAACACTTGCTAGTGAACATGAACAGACTAAAGGGTAAAGTGTGTGACTCAGTGATTTGCACTGCAGCTTCCATGACAAGATTTTTTTCTTATAAGTTTTCTTTTGTTGGGGGGTGGGGTGCAAGGGCAGATAAGAAGGTAGAGAGAGGGGAATGGAATCAGGATGCATGATGTGAAATCAATTCACAAAGAGTCAATAAAAAGTTTTGTTTAAAAAAAAAGTGAGTCAGGCATTTTGCAAAATTTCTTTTGTGTGTGTCCTTAATGTAGCATAATACAAGAATTACTCAACAAATTCTACAAATATTTAATTTGTGGAAACATCACTACAGAAAAATGAGACAAACAGAATTGTTTTTATTATTAAAGATCTGAACAATAAAAAAACAATAGCTAAGCAGGAGCAATTAGTTATTTTTCTCATGGCTGAGACCAAATGCCTGACATGAAGCAACGTAGGGGAGGAAGGAGCTATGTAGCTCACAGTTTAAAGATACCATGGCAGAGAAGACGTGCAAAGGAGTGATATATTTCCTTCTACTTAACAACTGTAAAGTTGTATATGTGAGTACCAGTATCTATCTAATCATGACTCAACCGATGTCATGTTTTTAATGCTTATAAGAATTCAGTAATGAAAACCTTCACACATATATTTATACACATATCAGAGAATATTACAATGTGTCAGAGGATAGTTATTGTAAACTGTTATGAATTTGATGACCACACAGCTAAATTAATTTCATTTCCACAAAGTCAGTAATCATATTCACTTCCTCAATCTTTGAAGGACAAGAAGCAAGAGTATACTTTTTTCCTTGCCCATGGCCACTGCTACAATAAAGCCAGCGAAGGTGGGTGGCTTCTCCTCAAGTAGTGATAGTGACTATAAAAGGCAACAAATCTTTACAAAGAACTACAAGTAGATAAGGCATGTCTTTCTCTCCTCCTTACTACGCCTTTCTCTATTATAGAAATATCTGCCAAGGAGTCTTTTAAGTCTACCAGAAGAGCAAAGGATTAATAATGGCAAGATCCTATAATTCTGCTCCACCAACTGGCACACCTCATTTAATTACTCTCTACCGTAGAACAAGAGACAAACACAATGCTTTAAATGTCTCAATCTCATTCTGTAGCAGCAAACATTAGTGTGGTGATGGATTTCTAAGTGCTTCGAATCTCAAAAACCGGTAAATAGAACCAAACCAAATCTCACCCTTAAAATCAGAATAGATTTCCAGAATTAAAACATTTCAAACTAAAACTGTGCTGTGAAATTAATGCACGATATTAACTACAAACAAAACAGTGCCTCTAGAAAGAAGTTGAACTTTTAAAAATAAGACCCATGAGAAACCCATGTTTGCATATGCCTTATCACTTATTTAAAAGATTGTGAATCATCCGAATTTAGCCAAGATCCTATTACTCTCAGAAAAGTAAAAGAGATTGTAAAAATTAGGAAATATCAAATCTCATTTATGCTTGGAGGGGTGTGGCATCAAGAGGTTCGACATTTATTATGATTCTTCAGCAGTGGTTCCAACTCTTAACTTCCTTACTTGCTTGCAGTGGTTTTAACTACAAGTTAAACTGCAACAGAGAAACCAAGACATGGTCTGCTTTAACGCTGAGAGGACTGTGACTAAGAAAACCTCAACAGGACAGTGTCTCTGTATAAATGTAGGCTGATCATTGTTAATCACCGACAGCTTCTAAGTGCTCCACTTTGACAGCTTGCTTTCTTTTGCTGTCAAATGTTTAAAACATGGTGAAATTACATGGCTATGAATTAAAATTAGATACTTTGAATTTTGGCAAGGATAAAGCATCTTTAGGTTAACTCAGAATATTAGTTTAGGAAGACTATTTCAAACAGTCTTAATCTTATTTTTACAAAATAGCAAAAAAAAAAATCAGTAGGAAGAATACACCATTCTAAAGATGAAATGTCAAAGGTGCATTTTTAAAGCAAATTGGAGGGGAAAAAAGCTAAAAAGGAATGTAAAAATTCTGAATGTCAGAAACCATAGGAATACAACTACTTCAAAAAACCAACATATTTGTTACAGACAACGCTGCACTGAAATCACTTGCAGCCTTTGTGGGGTTGTTTGCTTGGTGGGTTTGGGGGGTTTTTTGTTGTTGTTGTTGTTTGTTTGTTTTTTTGTTTTTTGCTTTTTTTTCCGAGACAGGGTTTCTTCATGTAATAGCCTTGGCTGTCCTGGAACTTACAGAGATAACCCTGCCTCTGTCTTCCAGTAATATTTTTTTTAAGAAAAAGTATCAAGGGAACCATAGTTCAATTAGATCAAGTTTGTCACTAACTGTTCTACATGAGTTGTTCTTCTCCAATAAAAAAAGAAAAAGGATCTCGAATGTTAGTTGAGAGCTAGGAATGATAGAGTGCTGCCTAGCATGGGTGGAGCACTGGTTTCAGTCCTCAGCATCCCTAAAGAAGTGAAAGAAAAAGAAAAAGTACATAAAATTTATGAATGTAACATCACAATCCAACTGGTCAAGCTTCTCATCAAATTTTAACCTGCGGCTACACAACCAAGACATCAACATACTGGGATAGAAAAGACAAAAATGAATTATTTAGTAATACATGAAAAATGACTGTAATATAAAAATTCCAACAAATACTACTTGTTAACTTTGCCTTCACCCAAAATAACAACCATTTTATCTCCTGGCAACTAACAGATTTATTTTCTATAAATGCAATATTATTTTAAATTGTTATTATTGTTCACATTGTCACTGCTTTCTAATACATAGTTGTGATCTGATCACGCAGAACACTTGAGACATGAAGCCTACAATATCATCTTAATTACAAGAGATTAAGAGCACTGGCTGTCTTCAGAGGGCCCAGCTCCCACATAGCAGCTTACAACCTTGTCTAACTCCAGTCCCAGGGGACCAGATCCCCTCTTTTGACCTCTGTTGGTACCAGGAAAAACACAGAAAATAAAATAATAATGAAGTCAGATGCCATCACATCTATAATGATACTCACTTGGAATTTAGTTTGATTAGCTTGTACAAGACCCAGGAGTTCAAATCCCCAGCACCACATAACAAACAAATGAATTAAAACACAGAATCACCTCTATTTAAAAATTAAGAAAACTAGGAGAAAGAAGGTTCTATAGACTGTCATCTTTCTCAGAGGAAGTGAGTCTAAAGGCCCCTAGTCCTACTCTACAGCAGTCTTACGTAGCACAGTCTGTGCACTCTGAGTGCGGACACTATAGTGTGCTGGCTGCAACATTTGCTTATTACACCTTAACAAAACAGGGACACAGACAAATTCACAAAACACTAAACATCACTAAGACTATATAAGAGAAAAAAACTGTGGATCAATGACCATTTCCTATATGTCTATCATTACTGGAATGAGTAAAGGAGATTCTTGAGCAGATAAGACAACAAAAACCAAAGACCCTTTGGCTAAAACTTGCTCAAGAAGCCATCTAGCAGCCTAAGACACCTGAGAGCTGCACACAGCTTTACAATCTGGGGTAAGCTACATTTGGTCTTCCTGTCTTATTTGCAGCAGAGTAAAACAGCATTTTTTTCTTTCTGAGACCAACCAAAATTCTGGATTTCATGAAAGATTTTTGTTTTGTTTTTCTTTTAGTAAGGTTATTTTTAACATGACCCCATGGGAGAAAAAATGTTAACACACTTGAAACTAAACAGTTTCTTTCCCCTTTACAATTCAATCAGTTGTTCAAAATTAAGCAAACTTGAAGACTTTTATTTCAATGTAGGAACATCCAATAATAGAAACTAAACATGTCACTGTGTAATTTTTAAAAACAGATACTAAGGTAAAAATTAACCCATCTGTTGAGCGGGCCCAGAAGTATACTACAGAAATGTCATTGTAAAAGATCGACACTGAGAAAATTTAGTTTTTACACTTCAGAAATAAAGACATCATCCTTCGTATGGTTGAGCTTTAAAAAAACCTGTCACTTACAATGCACAAAAACATATGTTAAATGCTGAAGGGCAGAACCAAAGGCAGCAATGCATTCTGATTCTACCAGGGCCTCAAGGGAGGGAGCTGAGTCTACTGCCCACATGCGCGCCTGGCCAAACTGTTAAACATGGAACAGCTAAGGAGGACAGACTAGCTTTAGCCAATCAAAAATTGACTGTGGCAACTACACCAACTAGACAGCTGATGAATGGAAAAATTAAAACAATAATGAGGATTAGATAACAGCATTACAATTGTTGTGACACTGTAACAAAAATCTGAAGGTGAAAAGATTCCCCCAAAAGAGCAGGCTGTGGGGCAGGGTAAGAACAAATTCACTGCTTCAGCTGCACTGTGATAGCCAAATGTTCTATAAAGACACTAAAACTGTTTTTAAAACACTGCTGGTAAGGAATTGCTAATAAGGAAAAAAAAATCACTGGTGAATTTTACCGAATATTAATGCCACTCTTTTTTCTTATAGTTTAGTATGTTTGTGTGTTTTGCCTACATGTGTATCTGTGCACCACTTAAATTCCAGGAGGCCAGAAAAAGGCATCGGATCACCTGGAACTGGAGTTACAGATGGCTGCGAGCTGTCAGGAGGATGCTGGAAATCAAACTGGGGGCTTCTAGAACAAACAATTCTCTTATCCGCTGAGCTGTCTTCCCAGTCCCAAGCTATGCCACTTTATATTCATATAAACTTCCAAATAATGAAGAGGAGCATTCCCAACTTACTATATTACTAGACCAAAAAAAAATTATAATGCACTTTATGAGAATATTTGTTGCAAATAAATAAACAATTCTAATTTCCAACATTCTACCAGAATGTTCCTTTTTTCATTATCTCACTTTGGTAAACAACTCCAATCTTATCCTCCTCATCATCTGCTTCTTATGTTTTCTTAACATTTCACTCATGAAATAACCAACCTCGGTTTAGATCTGTCGACAGGTCTCATTAATTCCCTAGAAATAAGCCTCTGGGGCATGAGGAGACAGTTCGGTGGGTGATGTACTTACTAAGCTGGGATGAAGACCCGTGTTCAGACCCCTGTGCTGGGAGACAGAGGCTTATCTGAGTTTTAATCAAGCTCATGAAAATACGAAATTGTGTTTTATTAGTTTCTTCTACTGTACTACTTGTCTCTTTCCAGAGCTTTTCTCTTTTGTTGCTTTTAAACTTCACTTATATTATTTCTATCTTTCTGTTTTTGGTTCCAGGATATTTCTTTGACTTTAGCTTATAGGTCATTATTTTGGTCTTTGTGTTTATTACATAGCATTTTCCAACTAATTTAATTTGGTAAACACATCTTCCATTTGTATACACACGTGTGTGTTAGGAGGCAAATATACCAGAGCATTGGAGGCCAGAGTGCAATGTCCGGTATCTTTGTTACTCCTCATGTTATTTCTAAAGTCTCTCAATGAACCAGAAGCTCACTAGTTGGCTAGACCGGCTGCTGGTGAGGTCCTGGGATCCCTATTACTTCATTTCCCCAGCACTGGGATTCCAGGGGTTCGACACCGTGTCCAGCTTTTTATGTGGGTGCTCTGAACTCAGATCAAGACTGTATAGCACTTTAGCCACTAGGTCATCTCCCCAGTTCCCTGGCAGACATTTCTAAGAATTGTGTTTGTTTCTTTTTAGTATCAGTCTGAACATAATCATCTGAGATCACTTCTCTGTCCATCCCATTTTCAAAAAGGAGAAAATAATTCTCATGGTTTCTAACATCCTGAATTATCCATCTGTCCTTTCTAAGTTTTAACTTTAACAGAACACTTCTAATAACCTGTTACAGGGTGCAGATAAGTTGGCCTTTCCAGTTTAAAGAAAAACTACTTAATTTGTTGCCAGTACAAATACTAATATGATAGGAAAATCCATGGGCCAAGAACTAGAATGGCATAAGTTGGATGGCAATTATAAGATCTGAGTCTCAGCCTGCTTTTTTGTAAATGTTGACTTATATTACTTAAGATACCTGCCACTGATGAGAAACCATGGTCAGGATTCAAAATAACTAAATAACAAAGATACCTCTCCACCAAAAGTTTAGTAACAACACCCCCCTCTAATTTAAAACAAAAGAAAACTGAAGTACCCAAACTGAAAACATCCCCCAGAATCACAGGACTAACAAACCAGAGGTTAATATTAGCAGTCTGGAAACAAACTCAGAACCAGAAATAATCAGATACTGGGAAAGATTTTGCCCCAAGAGAGCTTTCCCAAACAGAAGATGCACCTGAAGGGCTAAGATGCATTTCTGGTAACAGTTAAAATCCAAGTCCTGCAGAGGTAGAACCCTTCAGAGATGTTCCTTGAACAGAGTAAGCCAGTTATGAGCTGGTCCTCTAACAAGACACCAACAAAAAACTATAAAAAACCCACATGCACTGAACATATTATTAACATGGCTCTTGTAGATACCTGACAATAGCAAACAAAAATAACTGAGAAAGATAGAATCATCATACACATAAACTGTTTTATTAATATCACCTCTGAAATAATTGTTCAAATTTTATAAATCAAATACAGATGATATTTTTCTAAATAGGAAAGAATGTACAAAAATACTCTTTTGGCTTATATATATTTCTAGGCAACTGGAAAAAAAGACTACACATGTATAGAATATTATCATAGCTCAATTCAAACTGTATGCAGTTTGGCAAAATCTTCAAAATATATTTTAAAAATCTTCAAAACATCTCTTTCCACTCAACATTACAAATGAACAACTTTTAAGTTACATTACTGTGTTTTAAAAACTATACAACAATGATTTTATTTTGCAATGGGTACTTTGACAAAGAACTGATTACACTGATATAACAGCATGTGACATGCTGAAATAAACAAAGCAGAAATCCCTCCATTTTGCAGTTAAGTATACACTAACTCAATGTTTTATTTTCTTTACAATCCCAAATGAATTCATTTCTTAAGATCTAATTTTTTCTTTATCAAGAAATGGAAAAATGATTTAAAATACTATTCTAAAGATTTTACTACTACTTTGATAATTTTGAATTTGTATTATGAAAATGGATCAACAATAGTCCTGCCCATAATCATGTAGCTACAGATATCAGCATCTTGCTTCTCCCCGCATACCTATTGTATCTGGGAGGTCTAGTAGTTCATTGTGCTGCAGGTCAAGGTTGGTTATCTGTGTGCAGTTTCCAATCTCCTTTGGAAGGTGTTCAAGTTGATTGTGAGCTACATCCAGGGTAATGAGGTTACATAATTCACCTGTAAATTGATCAACATAATAATAAGCATTAAAGAATGTATCAGGTTATACTTGTAAGCATGGGAGTACTCTTATGATTCCTAAATCCAACTTCTACTTCAAAATGGTAAATGATCTACTGAAGACACTCATATTGGGGAAAGAAATTTTGGCTCAAGCACAGAATTTCAAACTATTACTTCAAAAGCTGACAGCCAATGAAATTAAATGATGCTTCTAAACTAATGCTTTGTCATTCTGTGCTGGGTATTTTTGATACTGTCTTTTGGTACTAGGGATTGAACACAAGGCCTCACACATACTAAGCATGCACTCTGTCACTGAGCTACATACAAACCACTCTCCCCTCTAATCATGTGTTGCATATTCCTTCTAAATAGGCATTTTGACCACAAATGCTAATATATTCTAAGACTTTTAAAAACTGACTAATTTTATTAACCAAATTTAGCACAAAGTATTAGAGACATTTTTTACCTCAATATATGTATGCTTTCAAAATACATGTTCCACTGCTATGTAAATGGCTAAACTAATCCTTGAAATAAAAGTTCCTTCTCTATTTACTAGAAAATGAGGTATATTTCCCTTACCCAATCAAGGTTAGAAGGAGGTACACAGACAATTCAGATTTCTCTTAGTGTTATCTGCACATCAAGACCTTTTTCTATTTGTAATACATTTGTTGGCCTGAACATGATGTGTTTGCTTCTTTCCTTGCTTGCTTGCTTGTTTGAGACAGGGTTTCTCTGAGTAGCCCTGGCTTTCCTAGAACTCACTCTGTAAAACAGGTAGGCCTAAAACTCAGAGATCCATCCGCCTCTATTTCCTGAGTACTGGGATTAATGGCATGAGGTTTGGGGATACTGAAAAAATTAAAACAAACTATAAAACTGTGGTACAGACTGCCAATTTACATGTTTACAGACAAAGGCAACAAAACATAAAAGTTTTATTTAATCAAAAGAGTGAAAAGAAACCAAGTGAGAGAAAACAAGGTTTGATAAGGAAACATAAAGACCACTATAAAACAACACCCTCCTGGGTCCCCAAAGAAGCCTGTTCTAAAATTGGCTCAGGCTGAGCAGTCACAAACTATAATCTCGCATATAGGAGACTAAGAAAGTTTGCAAATTAAAAGACAGCCTCCCACCTGTACTACATAGAAACCTGATTCAAAAAAAAAAAATGCAAAGGAGTTGTTCAGGTTTTCAAGTGACAAATATACAAATAAGCACTAGTAAAAATAGCTGACATGTCTAAATCTCCGACGAGTAAAAGCAATACAAGTTATCACTTTATCCATTAGGATGGTTATTATTGGAAAACAGAAGTGCTGGGGAGCATATACAAAAATTAGAACTTTAGGTTCAGCGGATTGGAATAGAAATTGGTACAGTTTCGTGGCAATCAGTAGAGTAGCTCCTTAAAAAAATATGAATATAAAAATACAGTTGCCAAGGGGCAGTGGTGGCGCATGCCATTAATCCCAGCACTTGGGAGGCAGAGGCAGGTGAATCTCTGTGTGCTTGAGGCCAGCTTGGGCTACACAGCCAGGGCAGATTCCAAAGCTACAGAGAAACCCTGTCTCAGAAACAACAACAAAAATCAACTTTACTACATAATTTTACCTCCGGGATGTCTGGAATCATCTAAAAAAAACAGAAAACTGAAAGCAGGGACTAACTCAATAGTATACAGTTACCTGTACAACAGTACTCACCAAAGTATTATTTATTCATCATAGCCAAAAAGTGAGTACAACCTCAAATATCCAGGAGTCAATGAATAAACAAAATATTGTATGTATTCACAATAAATATTTTATAGCTTTATAAAGGAACAGAATTCTGATACATGCTAAAACTGAATAACCTTGAAAAATATGCTAAGTGAAATAGGCCAGACACAAAAGGATAATAAATTATATGAAGGTATTTAGAACAGTATTTATAGACAGAAAGTACAGTGGTTATTGGGTTCTGAAGAGAATAGGGAGTAGCAGTTTAATAGGCATACAATGCTGTTCTCAGATTATAAAAAAGGTCTGTAGTTAGAAGATGATAGCTGGACAATCTGAACACACTTAATACCACTAAACCACAAAATAAATTCTATGTCTCATCTACTTTGTGACAAAACAAACAAGCATGGTCAACCAAAAGCCAAAGCTGAGATTCGTTTTCACACTGGCTAAGAGGAAGAGTCTCAGGGCAGTCTTCATTTCTGGGTTAGAAGGTACCTAGGCAAGTTTAATAAAAATGTGTATACATCAATCAATAAAAGAATATAAATAGTAAAATTAAAACAGAATAAAGATAAGTTAACATATGCAAATGCTGGTTGTTCAGGAAAAAAAGCAACACTTGATAACACAAGACTTGAAATGGTTAAAAAAAGAGAAAAAGAAGACACATACTACAAATATCAGCAATGAAACAATCAAGTACATTCTACATTTTCATTTTTGGTTTTGAGACAAGACTTTCCCTGTAACCCAAGCTGGCCTTAAACTTGTGACTCTATGATTTCAGCCTCCAAAGTGGTGGGATTATTAGGCTGTACCTCCATCCTAAGACCAGTTCTTACAGTTCTGTTGTTGTTATTGTTACTGTTTTTGATAGAGGGACAAGTTCTTCCTATGTGCACCTAGCTAGCCCAGAGCTCACTATACAGATCAGGCTAGTATTGTGACAATCCTCCTGCCCTTGCCTCCCAAGTGCTGGGATTAAGCCTGTCCTACCGTCTTTAAAATAGTAAGAACTATTAACAACTTCATAACCATGAATCATAAATTCAAAACTTAGGCTATATAAACAATTCCTTAAAAAAATACACACACACACACACACACACACACACACACACACACACACACACACACACACACTACCATCAAAACTCAACAAATAGGAACCTTCAATGATACTCTAAACCATTAGATAAATTTTATGTGTAACTGAAAAGTTTTCTCTCCAAAACTTGAAGGCACCAATGGTTTCTCTGGAGACTCATACCAAACGCTTAGACAAGAATTAATTAACACTCATGTAGCCTGTCACAAAAGTGACACATTTCCAAATTCATTTTATTAGGCTAGCATTACCTTGATATCAAAAACGTCAAAGGCAATACAAAAAGAAAACCCACAGCCCAATGGCCAATTCCCTGTTTATATAATATGACGCCATACATACATACATACATACATACATACATACATACATACACACACACATACGTACACACACACACACACACACACACACACACACACACACACACACACGCGTGCGCGAACAAGACATAGAGACTTAACATAAGAACTCATCAATTCGCCGGACGGTGGTGGCACATGCCTTTAGTCCCAGCACTTGGGAAGCAGAGGCAGGGGTGATATCTGTGAGTTTGAGACCAACCTGGTCTACAAGAGCTAGTACCAAGACAGCCTCCAGAGTCATAGAGAAACCCTGCCTCAAAATAATAATAATAATAATAATAATAATAATAATAATAATAATAATTCAACAATTCCAGACATGCTGGTTCTGTGCTTGAAAACTTAACCAATTGTAATTCACTGCATCAACAGTTCTAAGAGAAAAAAATAATCTGTTGACTGATAAAATTAAAAGTACTTTTAATGTTAAAAATCCTAATAAGGAAGAGAGAAGAAATTTATATATGAATTTAACTCTGATTTTTATTCTGACATGTAAAAACTTGAAGTCAACACTCCTGTCCTCACAATATTTTCTTCAGAAACTTAAGGACAAAGGGCAAATTCATGAGCTAAAAACTACAGGGAAATGTGACTTCAAAAATTTAGTTTACCAGAAGTAACAGCTGGAGCGTAGAAGAAAAGTTCAAAGGTCACTGTGGGATGCAGGAGAGGTAACTGGAGAGACTAGCAAGAATGGAATCTCCCTCGAAAGGGGCCTCCTTTTCTAAAGTCCTCGTGCAGGACCTCAGAGCAAAGACAGCAGGAAAAATATTTATTTCACCTAAGCATTAAAGCAACAGAAAATTTAAGACAACCCCTACACACAAACACTCTATAGGGCTAAGCCTGCACTAGCATCTGCTCTGCTTGTTCTGGTCCACTGAGCAGACTTCAGAGGATACTATCTCAGTGTTCCCTTTATATACCTGTATTAACACTCAAAATTGTGAAGATTATATTATAAGATGCCAAAGGTTATATGGCATTAGGAACTCTCCGTCTCTCTCTCAACATATTTGTCATTTGCTGCAGTAATGAAATTTTCATTCTGTCAACACCTACTAGCTCTAACACATGAAAAAAACAGATGAGTAATAGCTGTACTAAAAGCAAAAGTACAACTTAGCTATGTGATTTCTATACGTTTCAAGTTATTAACACCTTGGTAAAATAAATAGTCAATATTAGTTCATGTGACTTAATTAGGTGTTAGAAAGCTGAGGCTTCTTTGCATGAGAAATGTATGTAAGCAGAATATGATTGTTCCTCAATGTACAGAATTATGTGTGAACCTTTTCTTGTAATAACTCAAAGATTCTGAGTAGTCCCTGCCTTAAGAAAAAATAATAATGCAAATATAGCAAATGAACTTTATTTTTCTAACATGGTAGGAATTATTTGGATCCCAACACCCCAAAATGTAGTTCCTGTGTATCCTAGTTTACCTGTTTCCTCTGTAGCCATTTATTTGCATCTTAATCTTTTTGCAGCACCAAAAGAATCTGTTATATAGCAAACTTTTAAAATAACTTCTGTTGATTTTATATATAATATAAAATAGATTTGACTGAACAGCTTATCTTCTACTTTAAATTTATGGAAAGAAATATGATGTCAATGTTTTAAAGAATTAAAAAAAAAGTCTTGAAAGAAAAGGAAGAAAACAAGATTTACATCAGATTTTTCTTCAGAAACCATGCAAAGTCAGCAGTGGAGTAAAACATAATAAACACGGGGGGACCATCAACCTACAAGGCCTGTTACCAACAAAACTACCCTTCCAGAGTATGGGAGAAACAAAGGCTTAGAGGACTAGCAGAACAGATGTACAAGAAATATTAAAATAAATTCAGGAAAATAATACATACAGAAACTTAACATAAAGAACACAGCTAAAAATCTTAATTTTCGTACTCATAATAGATTTAATAGCTAACAGTTTAGTCAAAGCAATAATAGCAGTAAGATTATGAGAAATGGAAATGTTTCAAGGCAAAACACAGAAGAAATGGAAGTATTTGTCATAAGGCATCCAGAGGTACAGTGATTGCTGGAAATACAACGATATTAATCTAAATGTACTAAACTCTACAGCAAGCAAGCAATGCCCCTCAATAGGGAAAGCCAGGGAGTCTGACCCCAGTGATGCACCCCAATCCCAGCACTTCAAAAGGAAAGCAGTGAAAGAAGAAACCTAAGGCTAACACTGATCAGGAGAAAACAGGGTCAGCACACTTCATAACAAAGTGAACGATCAGAGCTAGAGGAAAATATTACGCAATAGTAAACGAAGAAGTCTAGTTTTTATTATTTTTAAGAACTTTTCAGTACCTTTGTCCAGCAATAATCACAATACCCATTCTAGCATGTGGTGAATGGTTCTCTCCCTTCTCAACTACTATCCCTCTTCCCAATGCCCTCCACCAACAGCACAGACACCAGCAGCTGAAAGCCCCCCCACCCACTCCTTCCCTTCCAATCCTCCCCGCTTCTCCCAAGGGACAACACTGACACACACCTACGACACACACCTACATTCCTTCCCACAGCTTTACAGTCCTCACTGCAAAACATCACTTGAATTGAAAGACAAATAATTAATTTTGGATCCTAACTCTTCACATCAGAATAAAACTTTTGGCATTTCATCCTCCACCTGCCTTTGACACCAAGGTCTCGTTATGTAGTCCACACAAGACTCAAAACCTCCATCCCTGCCTCAGTATCCCAAGCACTGGGATTGCAGGCATGAGCCACCGCTCTTGGCTTGCCATCGCCTTCTCCAATAGTACACGCTAAAGCTCCTCAGCTCTCACTAAAATAAACTTCCACTGACATAAAGGAAGATGCACAACAAACCTGAAAGGGATCAGGAAACTAAATGCAGCAAGTTAGAATCAAGGATCATGGCTAACTTTGCAGCAGCTGTGATTCAATCCAGGCTAATTACAACTTGGCAATCTTTCTCAAATTCAGCCTATGACATTGTAGACTAGGCACCCCCTGTACATAAAACAGCACTTGCCCTTTGCCAGCAGTCTTCTCCCCTGTGAGTCCTCACAAGGGGGACACACAGGGTGAGCAGAATGGCTTTCAATGGGTGACACACAGGGTGAGCAGAATGGCTTTCACTCACATCCAAAGCTCCCATTTGTTTCTGTACCTTAATAGTTCATTCTTTCTGTCACTGGACAGTATCCCACTACGAATGGTCAGTTTACACATTCCCTTAATGAAGGGCATTTCAGTTGCTTCATATTTTTAGCAGTAATAAAGCTGCTAATTAAAACATTAATTTATAAGTGTTCATGTAAACATAAATTTTAACCCATTTTGCTGTATACCTAAAAGCAGGCATGGCTAAATATATTATTGTGGTGATATCATTTAACTTTTTAGACAGGAACAACTGTCATCTAAAATGGCTGAACCATTTTGCATTCCTATTAGTAATGGGTAAAAACCCTCATCTAAATTAGAGATTCTCAGTGGTTCTGATGTGTGTAAAGGTTACATGTTGAAAGAGGATCTCACAGGCTAATAAGGTGGCTTATGGGAGATGGGGGAGGTGTGACAGTGTGACCTAGAGGTGTGACAGTGTTTCTTCTCAAAAAGTTTAAACATCTAGTGTGGCAAATTATGATCTACACACAACAAAACTATAAAAAGCACAACATTGTGAACAAATAAAAAGTGTACAGTAGGATGTACATATAACATATACATCATTATGAGTAAAGAGAAAAACAAGCCTAGCTGAGTGCATTGTAAAAGGCTCAAATATACAAAATGAGCAAAAACTACCTAGATATCACAGGAAATAACATGAAGTGGTACAAATAAAAAAGAAATGGGGAAAAAAATCACAAGCTCAGCAATTCCACTGTGATTTGCTAAGTTTAATAGAAGCAAATCCTTAAGTTTACCAAAATCAGTATTAATATACAACAGCATTACTTGTATTAACTGCTATTTACAAACCACTGAAAAACAAAGGGATTAAGTGTTGGTATTTTCATACTGTCAGTCAAGGAGGAATGCAAATATGCACGCTCTAACTTTATATAGCATAGGAAAATAATGCCATGGAGACACACAGAAAAGCATATACACAGTGTGACTTCATTAATATACAATCAAGTAAAATGCATTAATGTATTTTTGTTCAAGTCCAAATGTTGCTACCTTAATGGGCACAGCAGCTAGAGGTAACGATAGTGGCAGGCGTCAATGATTGGTACTGGTGTTCTGTTTAACTGAAACGCTGGTTACACGGTTTGTAAACATTCACTCCACTGTATGTTAATGGCAGGTGCAATCTTCTGTAAATATTATTCAATAGAAAGATAAACAAAAGCATGACCTCTATTCTTTGCTTTGAACATTTAATCTAAACCATGACAGAAAAACTACTAGAGGGCTTGGTTTATAAATGCTGCATAAATGTATAACCTTCAACATACTTAGTGAAAAAGTATTCTGTTCTACTGAAGTTCTCTACGGTATAAAACAATTGTTTCAATTTTTAAATATTTCTGTCTTGTCTCTAGAAAAAAATTACAAAATGTTTTCAACACTCTCTGAGGATGATACCATTCTATAACCAGACAATAAAATATGCTTGACTTATCTCTTCCCAATGTGATAACTGCTTGGTGACAGTTTATGACAAAGAAAGACAGTGTTCCACACTCAGACAACAGCGGTGTGATCTCTGCTGCCCACAGGTAAGCCACCTGGGATGTAAACTCATGTTCATCCAACAGAAAAGCAAAGTGAGAGGCAGAAAAGTCCTACTTCCCTCCCTGTGGAAACTTCAGTGACTAAATGCTTAAATAATAAATTCCTGAAAACTATCTGGCACACACCTAGGCTTCCCATTTTTATGAATACTCTTTGATTAAATATGATACACACACACATACACACACTTTACATATGACCATTCAGGTGACAAGCTCAGTGACTACTGTACAATCACACACATTTTTAAAATCTAACCAAAGGTAGGTTATTACTACCTGAGCATTAATTCAGAAAAAAGACTATGCATTCTCTTTCTGAGCCACACACTGGACAGTGAACACACTACAATACAATAGATCAAATGATGTTCTCATGAAACCGGGAATTAGTTACAACTATATACAAGTGACTGAGGTGAGCTAAAGAGGATCTGAACTCCAAATTGGCCCTCTATTGCCTACTTAGAAAATTTCAGCATTGAGAGCCATTCTTCTGGATCTTCAAGGTAATTCAAGGTAAAGATTCCTCCAGATTTGTTCACTTTTGAGACAGGAACTTTCTGTGCAGCCCAGGGTTTCCTCCTAAGTGTTGGGACTGCATGCATGTGGCACACACCCAGCTAGTTAATCAATTTTAATGTTACGACTTTACTAACTTGTTTTTTAAAATTTGTGCACTGACTGAAAATTCAGCAGGAAAGAAAACAAGTCTCCATAGTCTGAACTTGCACTACAAAAAGCATGGAATCAGGGAATCAAAAGAATAGGACATAATCGCTGTAAGCAAAATGAAACAAGGCAAAAAAAAAAAAAAAAAAAAAAAGGAAATACAAGTGACGAGGGCACTCAGGATGAAAGATAAAACAGGCGCATATATGTTAGAACTTAAGGCATGGGAGGGCAAAAAAAATCCTGGCACCTATTAAATATCAAAGTAAAGAATATGAACCATTCTGACCAGATAATGAAGCACAAATTAAGGATTTTTAACTGACAGTTAATCAGAAAATAGTTGCAACACAGCACTGTAAGACTACTGGAGAGGTAGAAAGACTACCAGAGCACAAAGAACTCAATTCCTAAAAGCAGAGACCATTAAGAAGACTTCCTATATTATAGCCAGTATGGTTCACATTTACTTCTAGTAATTGTTGTAATATTTAATTAATTCATTCACTATTTTTGAGTGGACTGAACCAAGCAACTTGCAAAGTATGTTAAAAATGACGACATGTGACATCTGTGACTACTGTTCAAAAGACTGTGACTTCTACCTTGCTATACATTATTTCTCAAAGCTTGAGTCCCTTGATGAAGCAAGGTCCCATTGTCAGCTGACCCTGACAATGACATCTTGAACCTAAGTGTGGAGCCTTTCCCAGGTGGGCCTTCAGATACCATGCAATGCCTTGGCTAACCTGACTGAGAACCCTTGTGAAAACAATCCTGAATTAGAAGTCTAGTTGAGAGAGTTCTGACTGATGAACCAAAAAAACCTGAAATAACAAATTACTGCTCTTTTAAGAGCTATGCTTTGATACCCAAGAGATAACTAATACAGGAATTACATGAAATCCACATTTGTATTATGACATTACTCATAAATCTGCCTGTGGAAAATAATCTCATCAAAAGCCAGAGTTTTATTAGTCTGAGAAGCCAGAGGATAAGGTTCAGAGTTTAGTAGAAGAGAAAAATCACAAAGGGTGGAGTCCCAAAATTTACAGTACATAAACTCCTCAGACTTTTGTCCAATTCAGAAACTAAGTATGCGTGAGAGGAGATCTTCGAGGAGCCTAAAAAAGAAACAATAGTTTGAAAGCAAAACGAACAGATCAGACTTCTTACCACTGCCAACTACGGCATCATTTTAGAACTTCAGCCCTGCCAAGCCAGAGGAGTGGAAAAGAGAGTATCAAAAGGCTGTACAGCAGAGGAGTAAAAGTCACGCACAAGAGCACAAGACTAAGGACGCTTATTAGGCTTTTAAGGACATAACTAAGCAAAACTCCTAAGAGCAAAAGCCAAGTCTCTGCAAGGTTAAATGACTTCAAGAAAGGTTAACTGTGGAACAAAACAAACTTTTAACACTCATGAGAGGGTGATAAGAGAATTCATCCAAACCATCATACATAATTCATTGAAACCATTCAATTACTAGAAGTCTGACCACAATGGCTATATTGAACTAGAAAATGAACCCAGTATGTAGGACAATGGATCCTAGGCAGCAGACGAGAGCAAACATGGCCATGTTCTCCAAGACCAAGGAAAAGTGTATGAGCCTTCTGGTTGCCAAGTTACTGCCCAGGAGTAAGTTACAAGTCATAAAACAAGCAGGAAAGGGATAGAGGGAAGTTCCAACAAGTTGTTTTAAGGCAGAATGTGAGAGACAACAGTGCAGCAGTAACATTCACACAAACTGAAAGGAAGTCCCACCTAGAGTTTGCCTAATCACCATACAGAGAGGAGCTGAACAATAGTCTGGCAAAGAGCCAATAAAAAGCAACCCAACAATCCCCAATCCCAGTGGCACAAGGCTGGGAACAGTCTGAATTCCTGCCACTTAGAAATGAAACAAGAAACTCATACAATAGTCTATCAGGAAGAGTCCTGAGAAAAGTATATTGGGGACAACTTAGATATAAACAAGAGGCAGTTAGCACCACTATAACCAAAACTTAAAAGGAAAGCACAAAAGAACCAAATTGATTCCAAAGTTACTGAACTGTATGCCAAAATACACCCAGTATTAGTTAAAATAATGCAACATCTAGACCCAACAATGCTGTAACAATACTCTGACATCCAATTAAAATTCGACCAAGCATCCAGAAAAAGAAAGTATGACCTCTGACGAAAAGAAACAAAAGCAAGAGATAACAGAACTGTAAAACAACAATACTGAAAAGACTACTAAAATCGAGCCTCACAAGACAAAAAGATAGGGAACAAAAATAACATCCAAATGTAATGCACAGAATAAAAAAGAAAAAAGGTTTTAAATAAACATTGCATTAATTAAATGAGCCGGTAGACTCAGACAGAGAGACACAGCAATCTGACTCAAGCAGACCCTCACTCCCCACCCGTGCATTCACACACTTACTTCATGGGCTCCTCTAAGCACCCCTTTGCGTAACATCCTCTAAGGGGATAATGACTGCTGTCTCTCCCATCCTTCAGACAACACAGAAACTGACACTCAGTACTTCCTGGCTCAAATACTGTTTCTATTTTCTTAATGTCTCTTTTAGCAATGATGAGAGCTTCTATCCTCCAGGTGTTTTATTATTTTAGTGAGAGACCTGACAGTCTAGGAACAGGTCACTTCCAGGTCTCTAAGATTTCTTACTGACCTAATTAACAGGAGTTACTTAGTAGCACCTATGTGGTGATATTTTGTTTGTGCTTTCACAAATACAGCTTGCCAGAAGATCAGAGTGCTGAGCTAGCCACTAGTTAGCCATAGAGGCCAGGCAGTAATGGCACACACCTTTAATCCCAGCACTTGGAAGACAGAGGCAGATGGATCTCTGTTAGTTCAAGGCCACCCTCGGCTTGATCCAATCTAAAAGAGAAACAGAGTCAAGCAGTGGTAGCTCACACCTTTAATCCCAGTACTTGGGAGTCACATGCCTTTAATCCCAGCGTTAGGGAGGTGGAGACAGGAAGGAATATGGCTGGACAGAGAGAGGAACGTAAGACAGGAGACAGGAACTCATTGTATTCAGGCTGAAGATTCCTAGAGACAGGATGACATTCTGTCAGAGTATTCAAAGAAAGAGGATTGATCTTTTGGTCTGAGGACTCGGTAGAGGTAAGAACTAATGGCTGGCTGCTCTGCTTCTCTATCTTTCAGCATCTACCTTACATCTGACTCTGGGTTTTTATTATTAAGACTAATTAGAATTCGAGCTACACACCTATGGCCTCTTTATTTTCAAAGAAGTTACTTAATAATACTTATGGCCTCTCTTTATGATTTCCTTTTTCCTATTAAATTATTTACTGGCATTTGTTTTTAAAAATACACTCAAATAAGAGTTTTAAGAAATAATGGCTGGATCTATTGCTCCTGGCAAAACTAAAAGAATTTTTAAAAAGTTGGGGGGTATTAAGGCTTACTATTTAAGGTAATATTGAAAATAACACTGAAATATTATTTTAACACCAGAATGTTAAAATATGATACTAAGATACTAAAAATACAATGACTTATAAATGTATTAGAATACTAAACTGAAATATAAAACACCAAAATGGCTTTTTAAAAAGTAAATACTTCAGTAAATTCAACTTAAGCCATATAGCAAAGGCCTAAGACTTAGCATCTAAAAAATTCAAAGAAAAATAACACAATCAGAAACAGTTAAATACTAGGTTCATTCAATTTTTTTAAAGGCCGCTGATTCTGTTTATTTTGTATTATGTATGAACAAGTGATTATATATTTAATACATACTGGTTACATACCACTTGACTTGGATAAACTGTAACACTGTCAAGTGCTATGAATTGACTTATGTTTTCAATAAATGCTATGTCAAACAGGTAAAATAATGCTACTGCCTTTATTGTCTTCTCACATATTCTTGTGAAGACTGTGGTTTTGTTCTGTTTCAGAGGAATGGACCAGAAGACACCTCAGGTGCCACCCATCCTGTCTGTAAGACAGGGTTTCTCCCTGGACCAGACTGATATCAGCACATCTTTGCCTCCTCAGCACTGACACTACAAACCAGTGCCACCATACTTTTCCATGTGAGTACTCACTGACGGACATCGCCCCTGCCCTGGGAGAGTTGTTTTTAAACTGGGAAGAAATGATACTCATTAACAATTAGGTCATTTCACTAGTGAAAAAAGTTCTTTGGATAATCAATAAATGAAATTGCAGACTATATAAATATGTAATATTTTACTGAATATAATATAGAAAAATACTTTTGTAAATATTCTAACTCTGCTGTTCTAAAGAGAATAAATATTTTTGAAAATTGTAATTTAATAAATTACTTTAAAAAAATTCTAAACCACATACATTCAATGAAAGAAAAGAATTCACAAAACAAAGATGGGGTATATCTCTGGTTTCAAAGCAGCCTTCCTAGAAAAATAAAATTCTGTAAAACTTCACTGTCCAGAGCTCCTTAGCTATCCCTAACCATGACTTCCACTTTAATATACCTCCAGCAAGAGACTGTTCAAAACCATGTCTTTAATAATTATTTCCTATTCTCCCTGGAAACACAAGTTCTTGACTGCTTTTTTGTACAACAGAGAATCCATTTCAAGAGTAAAACTCCAGGACGAATGGCTCACTGTGGCAGCCATCAGCATACCAAAGTGCAGCAGACCTCAGCCTCAGCATGCGTGGCTCCTCCCAGCTCTTCTCAGCTCAGCCAAGCATGGGCTTGCCCTCCCCAGCTGTTCATTCCTACGTAACACTCTACGTTTGCTTGGTTTTGAGACAGGTCCCAGCCTGGTTGTGACCCAGGCTGGCCTCAGCCTCCAATGGGCAATGCCTCTAACTGCTGAGCATACAGACAGGCAGCCCCACACCCAGGAAAATGCATTTCTTCAGTTCCAGCCATTTGATAGCAATGCTACGGGAGCAAATCCTGAGAAAGAAAACTTGTGAATTAATTAAACTTTGGGACCATGTGTAACACAAACACTAAGCAATGAGGATATAGATAAAGAATGCTTTACATTTCTAGGGAAAATCAGCATTTCTTTTTCCAACAGCCTAAACTTCTGTCGACAAGAACTATATGCACAAATTAAATTCTGACTGAAGCTTATACTAAAGCAACTCACTCAACAGCTACTTTCCTATGAAGCATTTCCACCCACTGATTTCTTTTGAGACTATTTTAATAACTCAGGACTGAGTCATACCTTGTGTACACATTACTTCTAAAATATATACATATATATTGGATTAAAGGTGTGCACCACCAATGCCCGGCTTATTTTGGTATTTTAAAAATCTTATCAAACATGCTCAAAAAAGAAATTTATCTTTATAAATTTCTCAAAAACTAATAACAAATAAATATACTACAAATGGTTCAGAAATTTATTCTGAACTAAAAATACGTTCCAAAATTTATTTCAAAAGGATCAAGTTGATTTTTTCTTACAAATCTATGTTCCTTTTTCCTCCTATAACATTCTTTTAAAGTTTTTCCTTTGTTTGAGGGTAATTTAGTTTACTCTACAAGATTGCAATGAAATCTGTCAAGCTGCCAGCAGCAATGCACAGATTGGTATTACAGGCCTCTCTTCCGCCTTTCTGTATTGCATTTTGTCTGTTTGTGACTCATTATGTTGCCCATGAAGGGACCCAGACCCTGGGCTCCAGTAACCCCCTGGAATGGGCTTCCTGGATGCAGCACACCACTGTGCCCAGCTGCTACACTTTATGTTTAATCAACATGTAAGTATTTTCAAAAAGGGGGGGGGGGACCCTATATTCCTATGGCAGTGTTCTTGCCTGAAACTGTAATGTGACAACTGTCTGTGGTAACCAGGTGGGAAATGGAACGAATCTGAATACACCATTTTCAGACATAGAGAAAGTTAGATTAGGAAAGTTGAGGCAATATGAATATAACTATAAAGATACTTTAAAAATGGGTGTTAAGGTAGCAACTTAAAAATTAGGCAAACCTCTTTTAAATTCATTGTTCTGAAATGAAAAAGCAGATCCGGTTGTCTAAGGAAGGTCTAATTATATTTGTTTTGTAACTCACTTATGTCAATAAGATAATCTCAAGTTATATCTACTAATACATAATAAACTGTAAATAAGAATATAGAAATAAGATGTTTTTAGACAGTTGAGAAATTTCTAATAGGGAAAGCACTCAACAAAGTTACAAACATTACAGATAAGGAAGGCCCGCTCACCGATTTCTGCAGGGAGCTGTTTGATTTTGTTCTCACGGATGCTGAGCATGCTCAGCTTCGGCAGGTTTTTGATGTCCTTCTCCACAGCAGTGATACGATTAAAGCGGAGGTACAGAGTGGTGAGAGAGTCCAGCCTATACACCACTGGAGGGATCTCTCTCAGTTTGTTATGCCGTAAATCAAGCATCCGCAGCTTCTTCAAGTTATCGAGAGAGTCAGGCAAACTAGTGAGTGAGTTCTCACTGAGAGCCAGTGTCATGAGATTTAGTAGACAGCCCAGCTCTGCTGGAAGGGACTGCAGTTTGTTGCTGTATAAGTAAAGCTCTGTGAGTTGAGTCAGCTCTTTGACTGATGGCGGCAGCGCATGGATGGACCTCTTGGATAAGTCCAAGCGTGCTGAGTTCTCCTCCCGGCATCTGTTAAGCTCCTTCATCACCTCCGCATTGCTAGACTTTTTTCTAGTCCCAGGTGCTGGGTTTGGCCGTTTGATCGTATTGTCAACTGAAAAAGCCACCCCTGGTTGGGCAGCACTGGAATCCTTCTTTCCATCTTTGGCATCTTTCCCTTTGGGTTTAGGGTCTTTTTCTTTGCTTTCTTTCCCAAAACCTCCGGAGGCTTTTGCCTCTTTTTCTCTCTCCTTGGCAGATGGCCCTTTGGGATCTTTCTCTTTAGAGTCTTTTTCTTTGCCTAAACTACTACTCATGGTGACTCAAGCTTAAACAAAACACTACATGAACTCCTTTTATTTGCCAGCAATCCAGATCAAAGATGAAGAGACAAAGATCCTATACAGTCAAAAGAGTGTTGGCATGAAGAAGCAATCAGCTTGGAGTTGCATCCATCTGTTACATGTTGGCTCTAAAAGCACTATGCCCATTTCTGATAACTCGTTCCAACTGGTAAAATGGTGTTCATCAGTCAGTGATTCATTAAAATTCCTGAAATATAACACAGACAGCAGTAAATTACCTTAGGTTATAATGTACATTATATAAAGTCTCTCCAAGCAATCATTAAGGAATTTGTCGGTCTCCTTCTTTTTCATTATTCAAGTCCCCTCTATCACGAACCATCCATTGCAAATACAAAAGCTAGTAGAACACATAAGACATCCGTCCACAGAACTTACATATATTAAATGAGTAAGTCTTTTAAAGTCCTTGGAATAGTGCTTGTACATAGAAAGTAATTAATTATTGGTTATTGTGATTTTGCCTAATTCTGAGCTCTCAAAAATTTGTATCAGCCAGGTGTTGGTGGCGCACGCCTTTAATTCCAGTACTCGGGAGGCAGAGGCAGGCAGATCTCTGTGAGTTCCAGGCCAGCCTGGTACCCAGAGCGAGTGCCAGGATAGGCTCCAAAGCTACACAGAGAAACCCTGTCTCAAAAACCAAAAAAAAAAAACAAAAAACAAAAAACAAAAAAATAACAAAACTTTGTATCACAGTTAACTTGGATTAATTTTTTTTAACCTTTTCCTATGAGATTGTAACAGTCCCATTAGGAATAAATTGTTATCCCCAATTAAACAGACACAGAAGCACAGAAATAGCTTTTACTTTTGGAATTTTAACTAACTAGCTCTTTAACCTTTGGAGTACTAACAGAATCAAGAATTCAAATTAGGTAGAGCATATCCACAGTCCGTGTTTAACAAATACTCTGACTCTGCTTTATCTACACTACTAACCAAATGGCTTTAGATAACAGGAAAGACCTCAAAGCTGACACAGACTAAGGAGCAGTGAAGAACAAGTACAAAACAAATAACGTGAGATTTGTAAAGGAAAAGGGTTCATAGTTCAGGAGACAGTTAAAATAAGCATATTAGCTGATTCTGATGCCATGGACTACCTTTGGAAAACAGTGACAAAAAGTAATCTCCATTGAAATCTATATTTTAGGAAGTGAAAACAGAAGATTAATGGAACAATATTCATTTAGGTATAAAAGGGGCTGTGTATAAACTGGATGGGGCAGATGACCTCAACTTGAAACTGCAGAATATAATAATACACTGGTAAATTTGATGCTGCAATTAAATAAATATATCATCATTTGCTAGCAAATCAGAAAAAGCATAACTCCCATTAGTTCATACTACTTTAAAACATGAAGAACACTTACTAAAACCATGTACTAGTGAATAACTTTACATATAAACATCCATGGGACATAGGTATTATTTATCTGTTTGTGCTTAGTAAATGTCATCATAACTATTTTCTGGAAAAACAATTTTTTTCTGGTGTACATAACAGAACAAGGCTGTTCAGATCATGGTTTCGGGAAGTTAAGGTGCCAAGACCCCTTCAAAGGCACACTCTCACTGACCTAAATTCCTTCCACTGGCCCCCCATCCTCATAGTTCTATCAGCCTAGTCAGCTGGGAACCCAGGTGTTTACTGGGGAAGTGTCTGTGGACCATTTAAAATCCAAACCGTAAAGGGTGTCAACAAACTTTCCCTGTAAAAGGCTAGATATTAAATAATTTAGGCTTACAAACCTTACTTGTCTGTTACAGGTATCCAAATCTGTTGCATTAGTGTAAAAGCAGCAATGGGAGTTGTGCTTCAATAAAACTTTATTTTAAAAATACTAAAATTAGATGCAACCTTTGGTCCATAGCTTGCCCACCTCAGTTTAAGACTTTAAATCATTTCTTTCAATTAACTAGCTTTTTATACAAAATGGAGAAAGATAAATGTGCTTTTCTGTTTTTCTTACACTCTAGTCATATTATATTACAAAATAAAATGTCTCTAATATGTAATGAGGAGAAAGGCTAGAAGGACAGGAAAAGGAAGCACCCCCGTATTAAAATGCATTCTTAGGACTCCTGAGTGTGTGAAGCTTGGGGGCTCTGGTTTTTGTGCCTTCTGTTTGTTTGTTTTGTCCAATCCCAGTGTGTTAGTTTTTGTTTTGTCTTCTATTTTACTATTAGCCTTTAGGAGCCTGTTTGTTTTCTAATGAGAGATAGCAAGGGAGCGGCTCCAAATAGGAAGGGGAGGTGGAGAGAAAATGGAGGAGTAGAGGGAGGGACCATAGCCAGGGTATACTATGTGAGAAAGAATATCTATTTCCAAGAAAAGGAACAAACAAAACAAAAACCACTTGAGGCTAGGCGGCTTAAGTAAAATCAAATGGATTTTCTTAGGTATCAGTTTCCTTTTATACTGTAGCACTGAGCTGGACTATTTACAAGATACTGACACTTGTTCCTGGATATTATTAAAAATGAATTTTTAAAAAATGCATCTTTAGAAGAGGGCCAGCAGGAGAGGGTGGAGGGTAAAGAGAGTAAAAAGGATTGAAGAACATTACTTACCTATATGAGAATCTCATAATGAAATTCATTACTTTCTACAATAAATAAAAGCTAATAAAAAGGGGGAATCTATCACTGGACCCAAATGTGGTGACATACACCTGTTATGCCAGCACTAGAGAGCCCAAGGCAAGAAGACCGTGAGTTCAAAGTCAGCCTGAACTACACATAGGGAAATGTTTAAAGACAACAACAAAAAATTAGTATTAAAAACTATAAAGACCTTATATTTTTAAAACGACAGTAGGTCATAAGCACTCCTACAACACACACACACACACACACACACACACACACACACACACACCACACACGCACGCACGCACGCACGCACGCGCCCGCCCCTATGGGGGAATTTCAACTACCTCAACTACAGAATAACCAAAATAACCCTAATAAGAACTATGTGAATAGAAAGTAAAAGTAAAATGCACATGTATTCCCAGGCCCAGGGCAAACAAACTGTATCTAAGAAATTTTAAATTTTAAAGAACTGAAATTATACAATGCATGTCCTCTGAACTAAAAAGCAGTAGCAGAAAGGTAATAAAAGTCTTCAAACATATGAAAATGAATACACTGCTAAATAATCTATGGGTCAAAAAGGAAGTTAACAAGAAAAATTAAGTGTTGAGCAGAGTAAAAATGAAAATATTTCAAAATCTACAGGATGTAAGTAGGAGCTTAGTGGGAAATATTCACCCCTGAATGATAATATTAGACTATTTCTAATAATTTACATTTCCACATCCAGATACTTGGGAAAAGTAAATGAAATCCAAAGAAAGTAAAACAGAAATAGGCAAAAAGAAACGCATGAAATCAAAACTAAAAAAAGTAGAAACTCAACTTTTAAAAATTCACAAAACTGATAAACATCTATCAGCTCTGACAAAGATAACAACAGGTAAATGACAGATACCACTGAAGATTGCATATTACAGGGACAACACTGAAGACAACTCTGTAACGATGTTCAACAACAGATGAAAATGGAAATCACATATGTAAAAACTCAAGATTAATTATATCTGAATAATGCTAAATTGAAAAGAAATTGAAAGTATAGTTTTAAACTTTCCAAAAGAGGAAAATGTCAACCATAGATGTGCCAATGAATTATGAGAAACATCCAAATAAGAGTATCAATTCAGGAGCACGCCCTAAGGTGATGGCTCTCACTCATGAGATCCCAAAGTTCATAACATATATATTATGTATGTATGTATGTATGTATGTATGTATGTATGTATGTATGCATGTATGCATGTACAATTAATTATGGGGGACAAAGTCCCCTATACCAAAGCTAGACAACTGAGTTAAAGCACAAGCATCTATACAGGTCAATAACCTCCATGAACAGCAATCCAAAGATCCTCAACAACATGGCTGAAAATCAATTTACCTCTGACCACACTTGTTCTACCGAGTTGTGGAAGAGGGGAGGGGAAGGAGAGAGAGCAGGATCACACATACAGAGCAAATATACTTTCTTTTGCAGACATGACTGTCTGTATGACATTGAAGGCAATCTCCAGAACTTCCTTTAAAATACTAAATGACTCCACCTAAGTCATAGAATAAACTAAAAACAAAAAAGTTATGCCAAAATGTAAAACATAATTTCATTTGTATTAGCTCCAAAAATAAAATACTTGTGTAACAAAAGAGGAACTGGAAGTGTGATGAGAAAGATGAGGTCCGAGATCAACAGGACTCCCAGCTGGTGCTGCTGGCATCAGTGTGCTGAGCACAGAAGAAACCCTGAAAGCACTACAGGATTCAAGTGAACTTCCCATGACTGCAAGTCGGGAGGCCATGTATGATGTGACTGAACATCAAGGCTGTCAAATCTTGAAAAACTTGTTACACGGTTTCGTAATTTGGACTTTATCTTGCAGACACCATGATCTAAGAATACTCTAGGAGGATAACATGGGTGACTACAAAGAAAAAATATAACCTGAAAGGGAAAAGAGGGTGTGATCACAGGCAGACCTTTAGACTGATATCTGATACAGTTCAAAACTGGTTTTATAAATCAAGTGCTCTCCAAGCAGCAAAACAGTCAAAGAGAAAAAAAAAAAAAATCCAATAACAAATTCTCAAATGAAATGTCCCATCAATGCCAGTCGGTGGTAACCATTTGGGGGTCTTAGCAGTCCTAGGAATTAACCTGAGAATGTTAACCAATGAGTATCCGTGGTAAGGAGTAATCTGTATTTTTAAAGAGTTCTCCAGGTGATTCTAGTGCAGGGACACATTTGGAAAACACTTCAATAGCCCACGCCAAACATAGTAAGGGAACAATCCAATTTCAGTAATTCACTTAGGGTTGTACCAATGTTTATGAATTTAGTGGCCAGAATGTGCACACAAGAACTCTTTTGCATACTATATAAACTTCAAATGCCAGCTAGATGAAAAACTGTTTATAATAATCAGCTAGGACCCAGTTCCATTTTACCTATGAACCTCAAGTGTCTTTGAACTTCTTAAATTAGGAAGGGGATGTATATATTCTAAAGAGAAATGACTTAAACTTGAAACTGGCAGTGACAACCATACTTCTGTACCAGTTTACATGTACAGCTATTAGTGGTGATCTATGTGCACATTTATTCTTCATTATTTTCTAGTGTTATGCTTGAGCATTCTCATATTAACATGAAAAAATGTGTACCAGATGCTTCATTGTTTTTTAGTTGTTATTGTGTCAAAACATCTACATGCTGGAGTAGAAAATGAATTTTCTTGTATTTCACTTACCAATTGATTAGGCTTTTTAAAATTATTACATAAATGGGATGTTAAGTTTGATATTTTTAAAACCACTCCTTTAAAATAACCAAATAAAAATAATATAAGATGGGAATATTTTACAAGATGTTTTAGAAACAAAAATCAAAAAACATATGAAAGACACAGACCCAGAGTTATGTCTGAGCTGACAGATTAATGGCAGTAGATAACTACTAGAAGACAGAAAGTCACTGCCTTCAGAGGATAGCCACTGGTAAAATATTCATGTTCCATTGGCTAGGTCAACACCCATGCCCATAGGCTGTCCTGACTAATCCCAGTGGGAACAAAATAACAAAATCCAAAACATCATCATGATACAGACCCTAAATAGAGTAGAATTAACACAACTCAGCAGATTAAAGACTACATAATACAGACCCAGAGCTGGCACTATCCCAAATAAAATAAAAAAACTCACAGAAATCCCATTAAAAGCAGGGACAAAGCACAGCTGACCACTGTCCCCATGCCTTTTCAATGTATTTACTACCTAGTGTAAGAGAAGGGAATTAAAGGGATACAAACAGAAAGTCAAATTATCCCTATTTGCAGATGATATGCTATTATATATAAGAGTCCCAAATTTCTACCAGAAAACTTCTCTATAAATAATCAACACTCACTGGACATGGTGGTATACACCTTTAATCCCAGCACCCAGGAGGCAGAGACAAGCAGATCTCTGTGAGTTCAAGGCAAACCTGGTCTACATAGTATGTTCTGAAACAGTCAAGACTATATAGAGACTCTATCACAAAACAAAGGAGACCAAACTTTTCAGCAAAGTCACACAACAGGGCACAATACTGTCCTAGATAGAGTTACTATTGTTGTGATCAAACACTAAATCAACTTGGGAAGAAAATATTCCATTTACAATACTGTGAATTTACCTAACAAAGAAGGTAAAAGACCTCTTCAATGTCTTGAAGAAAGAAACTGAAGAAGACACTGGAAGATAGAAACACCTCCCTTGCTCACATGTCCATAGACATTGAAGAAATAATCATCCTACCAAAAGCCATTTACAAATGTAATTCAAATCCAACAAAAAATATTCACGGCATTCTTCACAAACTAGAAAAAGGTAAATCCTAAAATCTGAATAGTCACAAAAAGCTTTAAATAGCCAGAGCATGGAGTCCAGGGAATGCTAGAGGGATTCCTATGTCAGATTTTCTAGCTGTAATCATAAAAACAGCATGTTATTGACTCCAACACAGACATGTACATCAATAGAAAAAAAAATAGAAAACCCCAAAGTTACCACACATAATTAATAGCTATCTCATAATTGGAAAAGATGCCAAAAATATACACTGAAGGAAGACAGCATCTTCAACAAACAGTAATGGATGGTGATGAGATTTGGATGCTCACATATAGAAGACTAAAATTAGAACCTTACATAGCATCCTGCACAAAAATCAATTCCAAATGGATCAAAGACCTCAATGTGAAACTTGAAACTCTGAAGCTACTGAAGGAAAAAGCAGTCAGTACCCTTCAAGACAACAGTAGCTCAATAATCAAGGCCGAAAGATGGGATCGCTTAAAGCCAAAGTGCTTCTTTAGGACTAGCAAAAGAAACAACTGAGGAAGCCCACAAAGTGGTAATTTTTGCCAGCTATAATTCAATGGAGGATTAACATTCAGAACACATAAGAGAACTTCAAGGACAGAGAATCAAGAAAATAAACTACCCTATCATATGGATCTGAACAGAATTCTCAGCAGAAAAAACTGAGCAGAAAAAAATGGCTAAGAACGTTCTTTAAAAATGTTCAATATCTTTAGCAATGTGGGACGTGGAAATTGAACTACTTTGAGATTTTATCTTACATAAGTCAGAAAGGTGAGCATCAGGAAAACAGCCACCAACAAATGCTGGTGGAGATGCAGGGAAAGAAGAAACCCCATTCATTGTCGGTGGTTTTACAAACAGGTATCATCATTATGGGAATCAGCACAGATAATTCTCAAAAAGCTGAAAACGGATCTCCCATGTGACCCAGCTGTACCAATCTTTAGCACATAGGAAGAGCTGGAGTGGGGTAGAAATTATGTAAATACAGTAGTCATGCATGAAACTCTCAAAAACAACTTAAAAATTAAAGTAGGGTGGGGTCTTGGTGCTGGGAAGAGGAGCGCTAGGGTGTCTGGAAAGGAATGAGAGAGCAAGGATATAAGTGCAAGCACAGTATGCTAAATAAAGAAATAAAAAGTATACACACAGAGTGTGTATACAGACATCGGCACTTCTGAGGAAGGTAAGCATTCTGGCATGCATAAATGAAGAGGGGTTTGTGGCTGGCCCCGAGAAGGCGTGGTTACGGGTATTGTAGGGGAAGGTTTAAGAATTCGGGGCACGCACATAGGGTCCCTTCTTCCTTTTCATCATCAGCTTGCTCTACTTACTCCGTTCCCTGCCAGCTGGCTAGGTTGCTCTGTAAGTAAGGCATCTCCCTTATAAATACCCTAATATCTTTACCTGACTCTGTATTGGCAATTCTCTCATTAGGGGATCATAAACAAACAGTAATACACATGAACCAAATAAAAGTATTGCCAAAGAAGCAGTACAGGAGCCAGCAAGATGAGGTGGATACCCGTGAGTAAAAGCATTTACCATACAAGCCTGGCAGCACATGGAAAAGTGTAAGGAAAAGAACTCACCGGAGTGGCTTTCTGACCTCTATACATGTACCAAGACACAGAGCTCTGTCCCCTCCCCTACATAATGAACACACAGTAATAATTCTGAAACCTGTGTCAGTTCAGCTACTTGGAACTTGGAAGGGATAGTGAAAAGAGCATACATATAGCATAAAACTTAGCCTTACAGAAAAAGGATCAGCTTTTTTTCTTCTTCAAGTAGATTAGAATGGACTCAGAGAAAGCTCATTTATTTGAAGATAAGAGAAGCAGTTCAAGTATCGTTATCTCCAATTATGTGTAGTGGAAGGGCACAATCAAATTTATTTGTTGACAAGATGAGAGCTTTTGAAGAAAAAATAAAAAGGAACAGATAAAGACATGAACCAAAAGAAAATAAATTTAGATCTAAGAAGTTCAGCTATCAACTTGTAATAACAACAAGTTGATAAAACAAATCTCTAAAACTAAGATTTTTTTCCCAATCATATTTGGTAATCTGTATTTTATTCCTAAATTAATTAAGCTGAAAGAATTTAAAAGGCCAAGTATGAAAAAAAAAAGGGGGGGCCCATAAAGGATTACACACAGCAGGCTAGGCTGATGGAGAGAACAACTAAAAGGACAACAATAAAGAGAGAACAAGGAATTAGAGCACCCACTGGAAACTGGGTGTACACTTTAGTAAAATCTGATGTTATTTCTGAAGGAAGAATAACTCATTTATCCACAATCATATACAAAATGCCAACACAGAACAGTTTATAAAAATGATAATCATAATGACACATCATTACATATCTAGCAGAAACCTAAAGTCAAAACAAGATCACAGCAAAACACTAATGAATTTATGGAGGGAGCACAATTGCTCGTGCTATAGTATGAAGGCAAAACAATATGGGGTACAGCCACTCTAGAAAACAGCACATACTGTACTATACATACAACTATAGTTCTTGGCATTTATTCCTAGAAAATTAAAATACATGCTGACATAAAAATCTGTCCACCACTGTTGATAAGAATATTAATTATGATGGCTAAAACTGGAAATAATCCAAGTGTCTTTTAACAAGTAGTTAAATCCTGATACATCTCTACACAAGGGAACAGTACAGAGCAATAAAAAGGAACAAACTACTGATGTATGTAACAACCTGGATCTCAAGGGCATCATGCCTAGTAAAAATATCAAGCTCAAAAAAAAAGGCGGGGTGGCTACTCTATAATTCCATTTATCACACATCCTTAGCATGATGAAACTATAGAAATGGAGCGCAAAGCAGTGGCTCCTTGGGGATGGAACAAGAGAGCGGAGAGAGAATGGCTTCCTTCTGATCAAAACACAGTCTGTGTCGTGACTGTGACAGTAGTTAAACACATCTGTTTATCAGATAAAGATACGTAGAACCAAAGAATATATGAAAGAATGAATGCTGTTTTATAATCTAATTAACAGTGTTATACCGATGTCAATTTCAGGGTTGATACTGACATTGTACTATAATTACGTAGGATGTCAACACTCTGAGGAGCCAGGTGATATATTCTTTTTGTAATTTCCCATGAGTCCGTTATTATTTCTATATAAAAAGCAGGTAGTTCACTGATATGGTCTTACAAACACGACATTACACTTCAAAAAAAAATTACTTTTGTCAACTTTTGATGAAGAACAAAACCATAGAACACCTTCAATTACCTGGTAAGGCTACTGGAAGAAGCTCTACTTTTCCTCTTACATAGGAGAGGGGTTGGATACTGACTGAATAAATAACAAGTGGCCAACAGCTCATTCAACCATATCTACGTAATGAAACCTCTGTAAGAGTCTCTAAACTACAGGGCTTGCAGAATTTCCGGTTTGGTGAATATACCTTGGTGCTGAGAATAAAATATTCATAGTTTTCCCCATATTGCCTAATACACCTCTTCAATTTGACTCTTTCTGTGCTATACCTTTTATGCTAAACCAATAATCAAAAATAGAATTCCGCAAGTCCTATGAACCCTTTTGGCAATTAATTTATCTAAAAAGGAATAGAACTGGTTGGCTAGAAATCTGTGTAGTCAGACTGGTGCTTACAATGGGGGCAATCTTTTGGCAATGAGCCCTTTTCATCTATGGGAATCCAACACTAACTTCAGGGAGTGTTCAAAACTGAATGGGAAGATTCCTACTTGGTGTTCAGAAAAAAACTGGAGAAATCCCTACTACAAAACTGTAGTGAGTAAGAGCAATTCACACACATTTAAAGTTTATAACCACAGAAAAGAAAGAGTAATTAGTGATAGAAATCAATAGATACCTACAAACTCTTCAAAAGAAGAAAGTGTGCCCCAAGAATTTACATCCAGACAAACTATAATTCAGGATTAAAACAACAGTCAAAACCTAGCAAATATGTAAAACTCAAAGAATACTGTTCTTAGGAACTGACCTTGAAAACCCAGCCAAGCAACAGCTAAGTCAAAAAGACAAGCTGTGAGCACTGGTCTCAAGACTATTAAAAAGTTGTGACTGCCAAATACACCATAAATGTTACAATTCCTGGCAATGTTGAGTGATTAGCAAAAAGTAAGATAGAGGGATTGACGTAGGCTTATATCTGCATGCTTAATTGCTTTATACCTTTATATGTGTTACAATTTATCTCAATCAGTTTTAAAAGAGGATGCCATAATTTGAATAAGTTTAATATGTTCATTTTTAAAGTCTCAGACTAGATCACATGTGTGCCATCACACACACACACACACACCCAGAGTGAGAGACAGAGAGACAGAGAGAAATGCAATGGGGAAAAGGGTCAAGAAAGGGGAGACAACAATAAGGATGTTCAAAAAATGTAAGAAAACCAACTGCTTTACAAGTCATATATATATATATATATATATATATATATATATATATATATTTATATGGTTAGCTGGAGCTGTACAGGGAAAGTGCCCTTCCCAGAGCTATAGTCTAATGCTGGGTGTGGGATACCCCATGGGGTTATTAGTCAAGGGCAGGGTCCTAGAGACCCCCCAACAGGGTATGGGATACCCCGTGGGGTTACTAGTCAAGGGCAGGGTCCCACAGACCCCCCAGCAGGGTATGGGATACCCCGTGGGGTTACTAGTCAAGGGCAGGGTCTAGAGACTCCCCAACAGGCTATTGCCATTGCTCTTGGTTACTCACGAAAACTTAATGGTAAGACACCGTATGTTTTGATCACAGCATATGAAGACATCAAACTGATCTGAAAAATTCTTCTCTGCTTTCTCAGTGCTAGAAGGTGTTTCACAGGCTACTGAGAGAAAACCCACCAAGTCATAGCTGCTGTAAGTCCTGTGAGCTACAATCATGTGACCGGCCTGGCAAGATTTGCCCATGGATGCAATAGTGGCATGAAGGCTACAGGAGGAACCGACAGACTTTGTTTTTAAATTAGGCTTAAATCCCACTGTACAGAAGGGAACTCATATCTGGCACTATAAACCTGATCAAGAACCATGGTTTGAGGAACCACAGGCCCTACTACTATTATTTTACTACTAATAATAAATACTCAGGGTAACAGTATTAACCCACCATCTAAACACTTATCCTTACACCCAAACTAGTACAATTCTCACCCCTCATCAAAGAAGCTTTTATGCAGCAGACAACAGTGAATATATAAAGACTGGCCAACTGCAAAGATTAAGTGACTGTGGAGTATTCAGCCCTAAATACACCTCCTCCTCCATAAGGCTCAGGAACACCACAGAAGAAGGGGTGAAAGATTTTGAGACCCAGAGGTTGGGGAGAACTGCTACAAAACTGTTTTCTGGACCTCACAGGATCTTATACTCATGAAGTTTCAGCAGCTATGATTGTTAGGAAAAGATCTACACAAGACCACACCGGGAAAAATGCTCAGGAAGCCCTCCCCATACTGGAGGTACTACTGGCAGCTAGCGGCTGCTGTGGTGGAGTCCATTTTCTTCGGCAGTGTAGCATGGGTAGGTTACCCATGCTCCAATGGGTGCATGCAGCCCTACACCCAGACACATCCAGGCATCACAAATTGAACTCAGTAGGCTGAAAACTAAAAATAGGAAATTAGGTTGGGACGTCAGGGGAGTCCAGGAAGGTTTGGAGAAGGGGGAAGGGGAATGTCTAAATACTTAGTAGTCATGTATGAAATTATCAAAGAATAAACAAAATGGGCACTAAAGAGATAGCTCAGTGGTTAAAAGTCCCAAAAGACTTGATTCAATTCCCAGCACTCACATCTGTCTGTAACTTCAGTTCCAGGGGATCCAATACCCTCATCAGGCCTGCATGGGTATCCAGTATACACACACGGTGCATACACAAAGTATTTTATTTATATTTAATTTTTTATTTTAGATTTAAACTCAAAACTAAGCACAGTTTTAGAGTAGGAGAGATTTTATATTTCTTTTTTTGAATATTTTGCATTAACTATGTGTTAAACTGCTTTAGAAAGCTTAAGCAATTTGCTACTGAAAGCAATGCTGTTAGTTGTTTTTTCTGACTATCACGCACAAAAGTGTATTTCTGTACTTCATAGTTCATATAAATACCAATTCTCAGACGCAAATATATTTCTCAAATTATAAAAGTTCAGTATTTAATGCCATTGTATTGAAAGGAACTTATTACTGTGATGTGCATAAAAATAGCAAAACATTGGAAACTTAAGACACTAGAACACAGTATAATGCACTGGGATATTTCTAGATATTAGTTATCATACACTGTATAAATGCATGACACATTAGAATTTCACACAGTTATACTTCACCCTTTCTTACTGCTATGACTTGTGGTATGGGTACATCAATTTATTCCTGTATCAACCCACATATAGGCTGCTTCTAGTTGCTTTCCTCATTTATATCAAAAAATATTTTTGCCTAGACAGATATTGCCATCTTGTTTATGGCCATAAACCTTCATTCTTCAGAACTATTATTTCTGTAAGGCACATTGCTGAAAGTTGAACTAAGAACCAATATACATCTAAAATTTATGTCTTCTTTGAAAGAGCATCCATTAATTTATATTCTCAATCTTTCAAATTATTTGTCATCATCAATCTGATATATAAAGTGCTATTTTAATCTACATTATAAATTAACAAATCTTTTCATTCTTCTACCTTCATAATATTAAGAGAAAATGTGTCTAGTTGTGCTTAGTTTTAATTTTCCTGAAATCACTAAGCGTAATATCATTAAAAAGCTCGATCCCTCCTTCTCACTCACTGGATCCATATTTCAGTGACAACCATCAACTGGCACCGAAAAGCAGCCACCCTCTGAGCAGTCTTGTGCCCACCACATCACACAGTGTTATGCTATGCTCATGCGTTCATTTGATGTGCCTGGTCTCCTGTCAGAACTGAAGGTTGGGGCCACGTTACTTCTTTTTACATTTTTCTGTTTGTTTGCTTGCTTTGTTTTTCAAGACAGGGTTTCTCTGTAGTTTTGGAGGCTGTCCTGGAACTAACTCTTGTAATCAAGGATGGTCTCAAACTCACAGAGATCTGCCTGCCTCTAGATTTTTTTTTATGTCTGCATGAGTGTATGCCATGAGTGTGTGGGTGCCTGCGGAGGCCAGATGATGTCAAATCCTCTGGAACTGGAGCTACAGAGGCTGTGAGCCGCCAAACAGGTGTGCTCAGAATTGAACTGGGTCTTCTGGAAAAGCAGCAAGTACTCTCAACTACTGAGCCTTCTCTATAGACCCTAAGGGCTTCATTTATATTGGGTTACTTGGTTACAGGATCCTTTGCATGAAAAGTATATTAATAGCCTGTTTTGTATGCATGTTGTAAGCCTTCTCATCTGGGATTTTAATTCTTTTAATCACTCACAAATACATATGAAATTTTAAAAGTCTAGGAAAACATTCAACAAATGTCACTGATGTTACCCTTTAATTAATGGTGATTTTTACTTTTATCTCTATATTGAACATTTGTTAAATATATTACAATGGTTGGCACTTCTTTTACAATTTATAAACAACAAAAATAATTCAATAGCGGCTGGGTATGTTGATTTTTAAACTAACAAAAAAGAACCAAATAAAACTTAGGAAGAAAGCCTGACTGTATAACAGGAGAGCAAAATAATAAAGCCTATATAAACTATTACTTAGTTTATATAGTACTTCAAGCCAAAGTTAAACACTTTCTACAAGTCATATTCAAAGGTCATAAAATGATCTAATTCGTAAGTGGACAAACATGTTTTGGGACATTAGCAGTTTAAAACACAATTTTATCCAACTATGAACATTAACATTTGAATTAACAAGTATATCTTCAACCAGTTAATATTTCTTACGTTATTCTTCACACGCTGTGTTTGTGTTCAGTGCACAGTACTCACTATACACTTACAAACAAGCAGGTAAAGCAACAACAACAACAAAAGTGTTGGTAAGCATAAAGAGAAGAAAATCAAGGCAGGCCTCCAAGAAGGGGGATCAGGAAGGTCTTCCTGAGAGAGAATATTTAAGCAGAAATCAACCCCAACCTCCTATATCTCAACCATTACCAAATCCTATTTCTTCTCCAAAACCTTCTCCTGACTTCAACCTCTCTGTATTCCCAATGCCACCATCGGTGGCATTGATCTGACTCACTCAAGGTGGACTCTGATCTGACTCACAATTGGACATAGGCAATTCTCGCCTATGGCTTTCTTACCTGCATTACCGTATCCACCCCCCATTCTGTTCTTAACAAAACCACTGGAACTACAGAGATCTGTCAATCAAACTTATCAGGTTACTGTCCAAACAGAAACACTTAGAGGTAACCCTCAAGATACACCTAAAAAGCTAGACAGTGATTTGCAATCTTTGTAAGATCGGCCCTGCTCACTGTGTCAGCACCCGATTTTCCACTCCACACTCTGGTCACCTAACTTCTTTCACAGTCACATCAGGGCCTACTGTTTCTTCTAACTACTACTTTGCACAAGCTAATTCTTCTGTTATCAATACAGACACAGAGTTCTTCACTAAGCACACTCCCAGGAATCACTTATTATTGAAAAAAACCTTTCTGCATACCATCTCTTCTTTCCCCCAACTTAAAAAAAAAAAAAAAAAAAAAAAAAAAAAAAAAAAAAAAAAAACAAAACACTGTCAGCCAAGATTAGTAGCCTATCCCTTTAACCCCAGAACTTGGGAGGCAGAGGCAGGGAGACCTCTGTCGACTGGCATTTGGTCAAAATAGTGAGTTTCAGGACAGCCAGGACTACAGTGAGACACTGTTTCAAAAACTAAAAATAATAACAATAAAAAACCCCACTGTCAGAGTACTTCACACCCTGTGGTATACTTCTCAGGTAAGAATGTTCCGATTAAAGGTAATGAGCAATTAGGAACCAACCTATCCTTTTCAGTTATACCCAGTAGTTAGAACAATATTTCAGTAGTGTATTTATATAATAATAATAACTTATGCTTTGGGGTATTTTGCTGTTTTGCTTTGGTCTTTTAGGACAGGGCCTTTTATATCTTCCAGGATGACTTGTAATTTGCTATGCAACCCAGGCAGACATCTAACTCATGGTCCTGCTGCCTCAGTCTCTAAAATATTAGCATTGCAGGTGTGCACGACCACACCTGGCTCTGCTAAGTTTTATACACCATGCTGGACACCTCACTCGTTACATAAAGAAGCAATCTTTATATGAAGTGCTTCATAACACAAGATATTGGAAACTTATTTAGCATAAATATGTACAAATCAATAAATGTTTGTTAGATATGATTAAAAAATATAACAAACCCTTATATATGTTTATAGGATACTTAAAACAATTCTCCTTCACTCAGATTTTTACATCAATAATGTAAAAGATGGCATCAATACCTAAAAGATGGCAAGACTACAGGTGTAATTTTTTGTTATTGTTTATAAAAATCTGAAAAGTTCTTTATTCCTTTAAATAATTTAAGGATAAAAATAAAAAACAACCCTTACTTCCAGATGACATAGCTATTTTTCAGGTCAAGGTAAAGACTTTAAGAGAAACTTCCAACTCAGAAGGCCAAAGCAGTCATCCAAAGAACAAGAGATTACGTGATAATATTAATATGCTTAAATAAGCATTGTTGTTTTCAAGAAAACTAAAGGAATGCAACCTAACACAGCAAAGGGAGTCTGAGATAGAATTAGTTTTCACAGGGTTTAAAGGAATTCCTGCCCATGAAAGTTTTCTCTACATGTCCATATTAACTAGAATGACAAGAATTCATATGTACAGCACCTTCCTCGATAAGAAAGCAAAATAAAACACTAATAGTTTGGCAGATGTGGACACAGGATTGATTTATTTTATATTGTTATAAATTTGTATCACTTTACATGTAACTTAGACTCCAGACACAGAAATTTAAAACAAAGAGCTGAGGCCGGGGGGTTGGTGATGCACGCCTTTAATCCCAACACTCGGGAGGCAGAGGCAGGCGGATCTCTGTGAGTTTGAGGCCAGCCTGGTCTCCAGAGCGAGTGCCAGGATAGGCTCCAAAGCTACACAGAGAAACCCTGTCTCGAAAAACCAAAAAAAAAAAAAAAACTGAAAATTCCTATTTAGCAACCCACAACATAATCCTTACCTGGGACCACAACTCTCTTGTACAACTTTAATTTGCCATGTGTATAAACTGTAAAATGCCCCCAGTAGAATCTCAACCTCATATATCATAATCAAACATTATGTGAAAAGTTGTTATACCACAGGAATACTACATAGAAAAAAATTTATTTATATATACTCCTTAAACTGCCTTTCTTTCCAAAATCTCCAAACTGGTCCTATACAACCTAAATATTCCCAAAATTTCCCTGTGTGGACTAGTAGTTAAGTTTAAAATTTTGGCTAACGTTGGGGCTCAGAACATAACACCCAAACATGACTCTTTGGAGACCAGTGTTTGACACCCAAATTTATTTCCACTGGCATATTTTCATCAGATTACTCTCTGATTGACATGATATCAGAATCAGGAAGAGATGCTCTTGTTTCGGGACTGTTGTGCATGGCAGGCAAGCTTTCTAACCTGGCTTTACTTACATAAGAAGGCTGTCTTCCTTGCTATACAGTCCCTCCAGGTACACACCTCTAACATAAATCTCTACCACCCACAAGCCCACAACTTCTAGTCCTTTCTATATTCTACATAAGATAGATGTATATATTATTTTTAAAGATGCTACATTGTTTTTAATCATCTGATATGTCTTATTTTGTAAAATTCCTATTTTAACATGCAATTAAATTTAGTTTTTCTCTCTAATCTGAATGTGTCAATTTAATTTATAGTCCGGCAAAGAACAAGAGTGTAGATGAGAGTAAAAAAAGAGAAATAAAATGTAATTACTGTTTTCTTACACGTGCTAAGGTCATTGTAATACCCAACAGATTATTTCCAGTACTTTTAAGCTTTTAAATTATATTTAATGCTTCATTTCATTTTTTGTATGCATAAACCCACGGTCCTTCACTTTGTCAATGACTGTGTAAATACTTCCTATTATTATTCCATAAAGTCAGAAAAAATTTAAGTGCCACAAACAGCAAGTTGAGAGTATATGGTCTTCAAAGTATAAGGCTTATTAGTAATGTGCCATGACTATAAAACAAATGGCCTTTCCGACATTTGGGTAGTCCATTTTTGAAACTTTAAAGGATCTGCATGTTCAGCTATATTGTCTACTAACAGTATGGATTTAATATAACTCTTTTTAAGTTTATGTATATGCATGTTTTTCCAATGTATATGCACCATGAGCATGCCTATGCCCACAGAGGTCAGAAGTAGGTGTAGTATCCCTTGGAGCTGGGGACAAAGACAGCTGGAAGCTCTCATGGTGAAGCTGGGACTCAATCTCCAGTCCTCTACAAGAGCTAACTCTCCTGCTCATCGGTTAACATAGCATACATGACATCTTTTGGATTTAAAAATATCTGTGCATTTCCAAATATTTCAAAGCGAAACCAGTTATAAGATCAAAAGAAACATCAAACAGCCGTGACTAATTTAACTTAAGGGTAAAAGGAATTTCTCTCATCAAATCATATACAAAATACTGAAAGCCAGCAGACATTAAACTATCTTTATAATTTAACACACTAAACCGAACCATACAATTTCCAATTGGATATGCTACCTTCTAAATGTAATACTCCTTACTATGAATTGAACTCCCTGCTGCTATGGCTTATGTTTAATCCATTGTGATCACCGTTAGGGATGGCGCCTTTGGGAATACGTGGGCTTTGGTTAGATCATAGGGGTGGAGAGAGCTCAGTGCATTAAACGCTTGTTTTGCAGGCATGAGGACCTCCATTGAAATCTGCCACACTCAAGGAAAAAGTCAGCATGGAGGGGTATCTGTTATCTCAGCACTGGGGAGGCAGACATAGACAAGGCACGGAGCTCACTGATCAGCCAGAATTGTTGAACTGGTTAACTCCAGATTCAGTGACAGGCCCTATCTCAAAATATAACGTAGAGTGAGAGGGGAAAAACACCTGACTTCAACCTCAAGTCCCTGCACAGGTATGCACACTCACAGGCAATATTTTAATACAGGCAAAATGAAAATTATTCACTGAACTTTTTAAGTACTATGCTTAGCATTGTGGAAATATATGCATTGTAGTTATCGAACTTACCCTAGTTTTAAAAAGAAAAGAAAAAGTTGGGGGGACAGAGCCTCAAACAGGCCTTGAATTTATTATGACTGTGATGCCAAGGATAATGCAAGCTTCCAGTATTCCTGCCTTCACCTTTCAAGTGCTGGGCACTATAGGCACAGACTGCTTCACCTAGCTTAGCAAAGGATGGTAAAGCTGCTTTGAAAATAGTGGCTCTTTTTTAAAAGTAATTTTATTTCTCAAGCTCCAAAGTAACTTTTATATTGCATGCATAAAACATCTACCATTCGATTTATGGCAAAATTTCATGGACCATCCTATCTGATTACAGTTAGGTCTTTAGTACTCAGAACAAAACCTGCTAGTCTTATATAGTCTTTGCACTACCATACACTTTGTTCTTAACCGGGTTCTGCATGCACTACAATAAGCCATTATGTAACACGAAGACGAAAACTTTCAAACACTGCAGCACCACAAGCCATTTAGTACGCCAGCTTCCCACTGCCGCTTGGTGGGTGTTCTGAATCGAGGCCATATTTCTAGTATTAAGAATTCCAGAACACTACTTCCAAAGCACAGAAATAAACGTCTTCAAGATTAAATCATAAAACTTACTATTTTAAGTGTCCTAGTATATAAGGATTTCACTTCTATGAATTCAGAACTATGATTAACACATGGAGATAAGCCAGGATTTGTTTTAACAACAAAAAGTAACTTTTCTTCTACAGACCCATATATAGTCACAGAATTGAAAATATCTTAATATTGAGATATAAATGCAAATATCTGAACTAGAATAAAGGCTCTAAGTGAAATGTCCAACCCTCTATCCCAAATACATACAAACTAAAGTTTCACAATTAAATACACTCTTTTCCAGGTCATCTAATCTCTTATACAACACTAAACTCTAGTAAAGAAAGAATTGTAATCTTGAACCTAAATTTCCCAGTCCAGACGACTGAAAGATGACAAGAGAATTAAGCTCATTCCAGTAAACAATGAAAGCCATAGCAACACTTTGGCCATTTTGTCCTGTCACTGTAACAAGTTACATTTTCAAACAACACTGATCACAAAAAAACATGTTACAAAATTTCACACATTACAAAGCTAACCCAAAAAACTAGAGGTTAAACAAATAGTTCCACCTTGGAAAAACTTTAAGGCAGTAAATAGGTTACTGTACTATTCCAATACTTGCACAGAAAATTGTTAAGTTTCCATTTACTCTGTCCAGTAAATACCTGTTGATACCTATTATGTTTCAGCTCATTAGGCAAAATTTTCCAGTAACAAAAGCTTAACACTAAAAGCTCTAAAAACCTACCATTCAGGTTGGAGCTCTTTCTGAAATACCCATTTTTTAAATGTTGAACAAATGACACCAGTTGACTTCTTTATGATGCTATATTATTCCTAGGCCACTCCATTTATAAGACAAATGACATCTTCAAAGATCCCACATGCTTACAAATTAAGCTGCTATAAAATACACTATCTTTTAAAAAATGTCTTCCAATTGCCCTTTCTGTTTGTTTAGAGACAGTCTCTTCAGCACACACTGGCCTGGAACTCAGAACAATCAACTGTTGGGAGTACAGCCACCACACCCAGCTCTCAACTCTTCTCAAATAGTTTCCCAGGCTCTTACTGTCAACTCTCTTACAGCCTATAGGAGTAATTTCAGCCTTTTTACCATTCTGTAATTATTTTAATTGCGTATTACAAGAGGTTTTTTTGTTTTTTGTTTTTTTAAGGCCCAAATTAAAGTCTGAGGAGTCCTAAGGATTTAAAAAAAAAAAGTGTATTTGAGAAGAAGAATGTGCTCATATCTTCGTCCTTTTTAATAGCCTTTTCAGTTTGTCTGTGGCTCTACGGTATTAGTAACTTTAAAAGTAATTTTCTACTACAAATCTACAAGGTCAAAACACTGATAAAATACATTAAAGACACAATAAAGACAAGCAGCTAATGCCCTACATGAATTCTGTTCTAGCAAAAAAACGTTAAGAAAAGCACTACAAAATACTGAATGTTACAAAAGAGAAAATATAGATTATTTAAATCTAGAGATCAAAAGTCAGCCAAATAACGTGACATCAACCTGACACCTGACGTTCAGCCTGGAAAGAAACCTGGGTAGTAGCAAAGCAAGCAGTATCAGAAATTCTTAGTTTCCTAATAACTTTGAGATACACGGGATACTATATATAACATTTTAAGGTAACTGCTGAAATATGAAGATTCAAATTTCTGTTAAGTCTCACTATACTTTTCCAGAAATACTAAATAATACTTCATAAAAAATGACTTAACTTGTAGATATGGTAGCACAGGCCTCTAATCCCAGCACTTGAGAGGGGAGAAAATGGTTGACCCCAGAACAGTCTGTATTACCTAAGGAGATCCTTTCTCAACAACAACAACAACAAATGACTCAGTCCTCAAGCACAAACAATGCAAAATACAAAACGTTCCATCAGGATCTAACTGCCGGACACAGAGTTAGAATCACATAAAGAATGAGCACTGCCAACTAAGTATGAAAATAAGTTTTTATTATACTCAGAAGGAATGTGTTTACATAATAAAATTAACTATGTTCTAAGTATATAAATACCATTCTTTATGTATTGCCTAAAAGAATATTTAAACATAAATTTGAAATACATCATCAATAAGCCTCACAATGATGACAAACGAGGTTGATGTTCCTCTTTGTATTTCATTAGAATATTAATCAAAAATTCACTTAGGTAAAAGTTTTAAGCAATAATTTAAATACCCCTTAACATTAATATAGGTCTATAGTTCAGGGCCCAAAATGTATTAGGTACATAAGAAATAACCACTAAAAATATAAATTATAATGAAAATCTACAGTAGGACTTAAAATATTGGATGGATGGCATACCAGGTTCAGTGGGTTAAAGCAGGTGGCCACAGTGTCTGAGTTACATCCAGGGACCCACATGGTGAAAGGGAGAACCAACTCTGGCAGGTCGTCCTCTGACCACCTTCACACATACAGTATGACATTCATTTGTCTGTACACATATACACCTCAAATAAAACACTACTGGAATCCAAATAGCTAGTCCTCATAATTTTCAAAATGGACCTAATGTCCTAAGCCTTGTTCTTTTTCTACCCGACAACTATCGCACACAGGGCACATCCTCCAGTGAGCACTGCCAGGGACAGTCTGTCAGGACAGACTCAGATGAGTTAAGACAGACTGCCTGAGTTTGTCGTGATACAGCTGTCACCGTACTTACTGTGTAAGTGCAACTTGTCTAATTCATTAAATAAACACTTATTTAATGAAAGTAGGAAACAAGGGGTATTTGCCTCGGCATTATCAGCACCTACCATTAAGAACTGCCTAGCATAATAGAAAAGTTAAAGACTGAACTACTAAGAAAGGCTTGAGAGCAAAGTGGACAAGAACTACAAAACTAGAAACCTGAAATATTAACTGATGCAGTTATTTTCAAATTCTGAAACTTACCTGTATCTCAACAAGCCACTTACTCATTCCCCTCGGGCATCAGAAAAAGAACAAGGCATGGCGGCACTCCCTCTACAGTCTCACTGAAGCACTAGGGCTCAGCTGCAGAAAGCAGTCTGGAGACTGGCTTGGGCTATGTAAATAAGACTGTGTCACAGAAGATGGGAGTGGGGAGAGGAAGGAGCTTTTCGGCAAATGTGTGTGCTGGAGTGTTTATGTGTGTCGGTATAAGGTGTCTTCCTCTTTTTCCTCTTTCATTCTCAAACTTTTTTTTTTTTTTAAAGAAAGGTTCTCTCAGCACATCTAGAGCTCACTACTTCAGGTAGACTATATGGAAGCAAGCTCACAGGACCTGCCTGTCTCAGCCTCCTGAAGTTCTGGGGAGACACAGGTCAGTGCTGGGGACCCAAGCTCACATCCTCACGCTTGCACAGCAAGTATTTTACCTACTGAGCCGTCTCCCCAGCCCCAAATAAAAGGTTTATCAGCTATAAAATCATATAATTAAAATGAGAGCACTTGTAAATAGCAATGGAGAATAAATAACATACTGAAGCAGTAGAAATTCATAGTGCTATAAAGATATCACAAAACCAGTCGTAAAAATTTCTCAGGTATGTTTAATGAGCTGACTTCACATTTTAAAAATCTCCCTTAATGGTTTAGATACAAGCAGTATGTTCATTCTTCCCTATAAAAGAATCCCTTCTTGTACAGAATGTGATGCCTTTTGTTATCATTTCTGACCTTCCTAGGGTGTAATGAGGTAGCATGAAATCTAATTGGTTTCCTTTCAAACCCAACAATGAGAACTACATACTTACTCAAGAAACACATGTTACCATCTAGAAGCTTAAGAATGCTTCTGATGTTCTTTTTATGTGTTCTAACTTTGTTTCACTGAACTAATGCTGTTTTGCTAAAATGCTGAGGACAAGGACAATACATCAAATAAAAACTATTTTACCTTAAAATAGATACCTATTTTAAAACACAATTTTTTTCTCAGATTTAACAAATGTTTTTTCCATTCTGCACTTATTAACAAGCACTTCACTCTGCAACATGTCAAGTTCAAGCACATTACAAGTACCTTGTAACTTATGAAACTTCACATTTTAAAAGGCAAGGTTAGCCAGACGTTGGTGGCACATGCCTTTAATCCCAGCACTTGGGAGGCAGAGGCAGGCGGATCTCTGTGAGTTCGAGGCCAGCCTGGTCTCCAGAGCGAGTGCCAGGATAAGCTCCAAAGCTACACAGAGAAACGCTGTCTCGAAAAACAAAAAAGGCAAGGTTAGACAAGTAGATAAGAATACTGGAAGTTCACTTCATTAAGAGTAAATACTTCTAAAAAGATCTATAAGGCACAGCTTTGATTTGGTGTGGTATACATTTGAAGACTTAAGTTAAAAATGTAAAATTAGCATAGCTATGTTCATGCTTTAATTCATCAGCCATAATTACAAAATGTGTAATACATAATATATAATGCATGAAATATGGTAAGTCTAACAAGAAATCAATCATCTACCAACCTAATTATTTACATGACCCATTTCAGGTATCACCTTCCATATTATTCTACTGCTAAATTACAAAGCCAATGTCAATTCATTTACAACAAAACATTTACTCATTCACTAATCATCTAATACTAATATCTAAACTCCCTCCCTTTTGTAAACAAGAAGTTATACACCAAGTCTAAGCTACAAACCTCAGAACTCACTGACATAAGTTATTTGTTTGGTTGCTTTTTTGATTTGAATTATGTCTTGATTAAAATTAAGATTTTTTTGTGCCCCTTCATTCATGAAGACACATGAAGAGCAGAGCAACTGAAACTCAGAAACACTCTTTCATTTAATCTTCACCCTCCAAATATTAATGCCTTTCCATCTACAAATGCAAGGTCTAGCTTTTGTTCTGTTCTAAAATGCTGAGTTTTATATGTGGATTACCTTTTTAGAAACACTAGCCTTTCAGAAATATTATAATATACAAGAAATACTGATAAGTCAACATATTTTAAAAACAATATGACTGAAATTTGGCTGCTTGCACAAAACATCCCAATTTTATTCACAATTGATATGGGTAATCAAAGATAAGAAAATTTACACATGGGGCTGGAGAGATGTCTTAGAGGTTAGAAGCACTGACTGCTCTTCCAGAGGGTTCAGGTGTGATTCCCAGCACCCATATGGCCTCTAATAACCTTCTGTAACTCCAGTTCCAGGGGATCTGAGTCTTCTGGTCCCTGCCAAGTATGCAAGTGCTACAGACACATGCAAGCAAAACTCAAACACATAAAAATAAGTACATTTATATCACAGCAACTGTTCAGAAGCTACCATGAGATTATTTCATCTAGTTTATGTCTGGGAGAGGGAGAGCCATTATGTCCTATCCCAAGTCACATAAGGAGCAGTTATTTTCTATTTATTTGTTTATTTATTAAAAAGCTAAGAAAATCAAACACAGGGCAAACACTCTACCACTGAGCTACATCTTTGGCCCAATGTGATATTTTAAAAGAATTGCTGCAATTGAGAGCCCATCCCACATGGAGGGATACTCCCTGAGCCTAGACACAAGGGGGTTGGCCTAGGCCCTATCCCAAAGACTATGAAGACCCCCTATGGAAGGTCTCACCCTCCCTGGGGAGCAGAAAGGGTATGGGATGGGTAGGGTGTTAGTTTGGGGGAGGGGCAGAGGAGGAAGGGAGGGAGTGGGACCTGGGATTGATACGTAAAATAATTTTCTTTCTAATTAAAATAAAAAAAAGAATTGCTGCAAGCATATCAAAAATATGATTTTGTGTTCCTATTCAAACATAAAGTGCCTCAAATGTTGTTCACATGATGATTCAGGACCAGGACTTGCCACAATTACCAAAAACAACTCTGATCTACTTTCTGATTATGACATCTTAAAAACAAAAATGCAATCCAGGTTCAAACTATTAATGTATGTCTTTATACCACTTTTCAATCCATACTAATTTCCAAATAATGAGAGAAAAACAATGACATATCATAAAACAAATGCCAACTGTGACAAATATAGTTTCTTCACAAACTGAACAAGCATCCTGGAAAAGTATACTCTTAAAGTGAGGCCAAGATCATAACTCCAAACTGAGATTTCAGGAGTGTGATTTCATGTTAGCTTTATGTTACAGTCAATCCTTTGAAAGGTACAAACCTTGTGGGGGAGGGCAAATTTTGTCTGTTTTACTTTGCAAATGTATATTCAAACTAACATAAAAATATTTTGTCTTAATAAGTTTAGAAGGCTTTGTATTTAAATACTTTTAAGCACTCAACCAAAGCTCCATGTGAAAAATGATTAAATATTTAGTATTTATCTAAAATCTTTAACTGTCATATGAAAAAACTTTTTGATAAATTAAAATATACTTGTAATTTGCTTTGTAGACTTACTGAATGTTACAAATTGTGAGTAGCTAAATACCTAAATTTCTTGAAACACATAGCAAAGATCAGTTATAAAGGTCATGCCAAGGCAGGGAGACACTGAAGACTAAGAGTGCACTAATAAAGCCGGTCTTTAAAATCAAAAGTCTCTGTCAGTGCTGATGACTAAAACACTTGGTTGCACAAGTATACTCTAGGATTCTGAAACTCAGCAACCCAAAGTTTTTGATTCGGCAATCCCTCTGAGACGATACTGGAACTTCTGACATCTATGAAGAGTAGACAAGATCACACAGGTGTAAGTTTAGAGTTTAATCATAATGCTGGAGACCACTGCACCACACACTCCAATTTGCAGCCTAATTTTACTTTAGCCTCCCTAGAGTCCTCAAAAACATTGTGGTGTAGGTCACAAAACCAGGGTTTCCTCTTTTATACAAACCACCAGAGAGAAAATCAAATGTCCAAGTGTAAAGGTGAGATGAGACGGAAAAGAGCCCAAAAGCGTCTCCTTTGCAATTCCCAGATAGTGACGTGCATTCCACCTGTTTGGACACCTCGACTTGCACAGCTCATCACACAAACCCTCTGAAAGGGAATGGGGGGGGGGGCGGGAAGGGGGAGAGGCGGGCAAATGACTGCCTGGGAGTCCTTATTCTTCTACCTAGGCATGGGGGAGGGGACGGGACAAAACAATGGATACCGAGGGGCTGGGGAAAATCGTTCTGCCCGGCAGCCTCGGGCGCTGCGAGCTGGGGGCGGGGAGTTACACTACTTTCCTCCTCCAGCCCGCGGAGCAGCACGGAGGCTGCCGTCGGGCATGTTCAACAGGGCGGTCGCGGCGGCCACAACTCCTTTCACCCGGCCACACACGCACACACACACACACACACACACACACACACACACACACACACACACACACGCACACGCACACACACGCACGCACACACCCAAGGCCATCCGCCGCTCTGCGCGCAGGGTCCGGTGGGAAGCGGACGGCGGCGCAGGGGAGACGCCCCACCCACCCGCGGCCCGCCGCGCCCCCGCCTCCGCCCGTCCCCGCGATCCCGCCGTCCCGCGATCCCGGCAGCCCACAGCCGAGCAGCCCGCAGCCGAGCAGCCCGCGCCAGCGAGCGAGCCACTGACCGTCCGCCCGGGCCCGCGCCCGAGCTCCGGCGCTGTCCCGGCCGCGCTCGTAGGCCGCCCGCTGGGGCCGCCGCTCTCTCGGCGCCCCGCCCGGGCCGGCGCGTGCGGCAGCGGCTGCGAGACCCGGCGCCCCGGGCCGTGGCGCCCCGGAAAGCGGCCGCGGCGCCTCCCCGGGCCCGGAGCCGTCAGGCCTCGCCCGGCCCCGGAGGCTCGCGCCTGTCAGGACGAGCCGGGCCTCCCCCTACCGACAGCCGGCCGGCCGTCCGCACCGCCCGGCGGGCAGCAAGGCGACAGCGCTGACCCAAGGGCGCCCTCCGCCTCTGCCGCCCCGGGCTGCCGTCTGGAGCCCGGACTCCACCATCATCCCCGCTCACCTCCTTCCTCCTCCTCCTCCTCCTCCTCCTCCTCCTCGTCCTCCGCTCCCACAGCGACGCTCGCCCCTGCCACCGCCCCCCGCCCCTCCCCCACTCGCCCCGCCCCTCCACACACTCCGGCTCCGATCGCCCCGCCCCGGCCCGCCCGAGCCAGCCTGGCATTTGCTGGGCACGGTGGATGGGCGGAGCCAGGGCAGACGCAGCCGTCCAATCAGAGAGGGACGTTGGTGCCAGCATCCCTCTCCCCCGCCCTCTTCCTCTCCTCCGCCGCTGTGCGCGGTCTGTCTCCCGCCCACTGGGCGCCGCTGGCTAGCTCCGCCACAGAGAAGGCCTCCAGCCGGCTAGAGGGGCAACGCCCCCCCCCCAGTCGGAAGTTACAGTCGAAGTCCCGGCAGCCATAATTGATACTGGCGCAGGAGGCGTTTCCGGCCTCCCGTTTGACGTACGCGCGCGCGTTTCCTGCATCCGGTCCCCGTTACCCCGGGCAACAGCGGAGCGGTCTGGGGAGGAAGGACGGAAGGCAGGCAGGCAGGAAGGACCCGGTAAGTACACCTAGGGCGGCGGGGGCGCCCTGACCGTCCACGGCAGACGGTTGCGTCGGGCTCGGGAGCTGCAGGGTGTGTCCGGGCCGCTGCCTGAGACGCCGGACCTCTTACCTGGAGGACGCACTCTAGAGCTTCAAAACTCCCTCGCGCCGGAAGTTGCGCCTGGCACTTCCTGACAGGGGCATAGCCCGGAGGTGGGCGTCGTCGCCCCGGCCTGCGCCCCGGGGATGCGGGGGTGCGGGGGTGCGGAGCCGGGGCTCTGGAGCGGCGGGGCGGGGTGAGGCGGGCGAGCCGAGCCGGGCGAGCCGCCTGCAGAGCGCCCGGAGGAGACCGGCGGGCCAGCGCCGCTTCCGCCGGCGGAGGGTGTTCTTTCCGGCCGCCGGGGCTGGGGCGGTGGCCGGCCCTCCCCCGCCCCTCGGAGGCTCCCTGTGGGGCGAGGCTGCCCGATCCGCGCCTGGGCTGGCCCGGAGGCCGCCCCGGGAGGGCGGGAAGGAGGGAGGGAGGGAGCCGGGCCCGCGCCTGCCCGGCCGGCCTGGCGAGCGGGCGAGCGCCTGACCAGCCTCCCGAGTTCCCTTCGAGTCCGGCCCTGACCTGCAGGGACCGCAGACTCCAGCACCAAAGAGAGTCCACTTCCACCCCAACTGTCACTTTCCACCTTGTCATTTTCTGTCCTGCCTCCCCTTCTGCAAGCAGCCCAGCCGTGCGTGTCTGTGGCTTAGCCAACAACTTAATGCTGGCGAATACCCTTTTAAAGAACACTTAGAATGCTCCGTGTGTCTCCTTCAAGACATTATCTCAAGCAGCTCCTTCTGTAGGCTTTTTGACTCAAGAAGTCAATTGTTCTAGTATTTACAGATTGAATACCTAAAACTAAATAAATAAATAAATAAATAAACACAACAATTTTTAGGTAAATTAAGAATTGCCGATACCTAACCTTCTCTACCTATGTCCCAGGCAAAAATGAAGTACTCTTGCCTCTTCTGAGGTTATTTAGTCTGATGTCACCTTTTTTGATTTTGTGTCCATGATTCTGTAGTGCTTGGAGATGTGTTTCCAAATTCTCTCCAACAGAAAGTGGTTTTCTCCAAGCTTATATAGCACTTCGGGCATATCTTATAATAGTCACTAATGTATCAGCTGCTCACATATTTTTAACTTCATGACTATGCTTAATGCCTGAATAGAATGGTCTGTGTGGGACTCACCTGCTCTGCACATAATAGTGCCAGGACAAAATGTTGCATCATTAGCTGTGTCCTGGACGTCTAAGACGCTCCTAGCAGTTTTACTGTTCTTCACTGTACCAGAGACTGAGCACAGTCCTTGGTTTTCAGTGTTTTCTGAGGTCTACCCTCTGAAATCTTCACAACATAAGCCCCTCCCATATGTTTTGTTGTGAAAATGTGAAGACAATACAAAGCTAAAAGAGCTAGGTGTGATGCACTCAGGAGGCTGAAGCAAGAAAATCTCAAGTTCAAAGCCACCAGGATACATAGTGAAATCCTATCTCAAAAAAGGATGGAGGGTAAGGGAGAGAAAAAGCTCAGCGGCTGTACAGTTATACACCGTTTACCTGTGTACAAGTGTTAACATTTTACTATATCCCCATGTCTTTCCTCCTCACATTCATACATTATTACTATTTAAAAATAGGCTTTAGGTCTCCTGTTAGGCACACACCCCTAAGATTTCCTACATGAATTTCCTAAGAATTTCAAAATAGAGAAACGTTAAAATACAGTATCATTACAACCAAGAAAAATAGCAATTTTGTAACATAAAATAGAGAATATACAACTCAGAATCCTGTCCAAAAGTGTTGAATTATACATGGACATTACCACTCTTTAACTTTGGAACTGTCCCCATCTTCTTCCCCTCTGTGACACTGACATTTGGAAAGGTCAACCCAGAGGTATTGTTAAAAAAGGATCCCTTCCCTTACTTCATGTGAATTAAAAGTCAGACCAGAGGCTTGATTAAGATTCTTTCTTGGGGCTAGGGAGATGGCTCATTGGCTGCTCTTTCAGAGGACCTGGGTTCAGTTCCCAGCACCCAGTTCTGTAATTCCAGTTCCGGGACCCAACACCAATGCACATAAAACAAAAATAAATAGAGAGACAAACATATAAAGAAAAAATGGTTTAAAAAATGATTCTTGTACATGACTACATTAACAGTATTCTTTTGCCAGTTGTGTTCTCAAATGCAACTGCCTGTACCCTTGCCATGTGTTATTAGCAAAGTTCATCCCATTTAGCACACGGAGGCTTTGGCATTTAATTTCCCTGTATATCGAGGATTTACTAGTACCCTGAGCTGGCAATAAAGACTGTCTCCCTTTAATAAATGTTGCTACTTTGCAATGACATCTACAGTAAATATACTGATGTCAGAATAGTTTCTTGAGTTTCAAGTCCTGGCACCCTGCAGACAGCTGTTGAAAGATGTGTAGCTCTGTAATTCAAATGCATGAATCTTGATGTTATCACAGCAGATGCCACAGCAACTGCTGTCCATCTGGCCACAATCCAATTTAGGTGATGTTATTTTCTCCCTGAAATTCTTCCGAAAGATCTAATTGGTCCTGTTGTTTCTATGATCACACTGCTTATTAAAAATTGCAAAATCAAGATTATCCTTTCCACTTGGTTCATTAAGAACATTGTCTGCCTGGTGGATAGAGAACTGTGGGATTCAGTTTAAAATCACAACAGGAAAACTCTCAAGAATCCAAAGCTCATGGGTCCCTCCTGCCCTACACTTATTTGCCACCTTGAAAGTGAAAAGAAATCACTTAGGTTAGTGTAGAATGTTTTAACTATAATGCTGATAGTCAAAATAACATGTTTCAATAGTTGCTTTCTTTGTATTAGAGGAAGTGTGTTCATATATGATTGTGAAACAATTTTAACTTGGTACTAGAGTCAAGAAAGCTAAATAATATACTAGTTAAGAATAGGTTTTAGAATCAGACCTGGATTTCAGAAATATGACCATTCACTTGCTAAGTGTCTATAGACAATTTAAAATTAAATTTGATTCAAATATTAAGTGAGGCTCAATATTACTTTAGTTTGCCTCATAGCACACGGAATGTGGTCAGAGTATGGTTGTCATTATTATTAATTTCTAGAGCAGTATAATTTAGTTATATATTGAGCATCAAATATTTAAAGGTCAGTGAGAGAGACAGTTCTCCAAGTTTAATGTCAAAAACATAGAAGATTCCAACTCACAGATTCTGGAGGGCTTTAGAAAAAAGTGTACATTTTTAATAATAAAAGATTTTTATGCACAAAATCTGAGATTTGAGAAATGAGCTTTACAAAACAATGTGAACTATCAAATAATTCTCTTTCCTTACATACTATGAAAATAGCTAACCAGTTATCTCAGATATTAACTTTTTTACAAAGTTAATGGTTAATATTTTTAAGACTGTGACCTAGAACTGAATTTTAAAACAGGTTATTAGAGAACAGTATTTCTCATGAGGTGAATATGAACCTTATAGTGGTATATGCTATTGGAGTCTCCCAGCACCTATGATATCATCCATATCCCCATGAACAGTTCCTGTTCTGAAGCTTAGGTACATTTCAGAAACTAAACATCACACATTTTATTAACATAAGGCTGAGTTAATTAGCCAAATTGAGCATGTTGCAATGCATTTATACTAGCAGATGCCAGCTAGCAAAGCAGACTAGAATCTACTATGTCTCCAACTGTCTGATATCTGATGTCAGTTGGCTTCTCCACTGGCATATGGGCAATGCTTGAGTAAAACTAGGTGTCACTACCATATATCTACTGGGAAACGTAGTCTTTCCGGGCTCACTCTCCTTTTCCTTATTAGCTCACATGGAACAGTCTATATGGGACTGGAGGTGTAGCTCAGTGGTGAATGCTTGGCTAATATACAAAAGGCCTTAAATTTAATCCCCTGTACTGCCCCACCCACTATCCTTCCAAAATATATGCTTTTGAAATTTCATCTATCATTCAACTTCAACTTTTGAATGAAAGAAGATAATTTTTGTTGTTGTTCCTACAATTCTATGCCATGCCCACTTAAACCTGCACCAGCCAAATTGAATTTACTTTAAAAGAGCTAACTTAATGAATATTCACAAAAGAATTTAAAAGCTTTAACAATGAGTATCCTTTATTTAATAGGATTGCTTCTGGTGCTTCCATCTCTAGGATTTGAATCTTAGTGCCTAGTGTGCAGGCCCAGGGGTTTTTCACCAGCAGTACCATCTACACTGGAACATAAAGCAAGGGGATTACTTGAGCCCAGGCGTCCCAAAGCATCCTAAGCAACTGCATCCAGATCCTGTCTCAAGAGGGGAGAGGAAGTTGGAGAGATGGCACAAACTTTAAAGACAGGTTTACAACTGAAAAAACCAACAAGCATCAACCACTGCACAACTTGGCATGTAATATAGTGGGTTCTGCATTTTACTGCAGGTCAATGTCAGAAATGTCAGCTATGCTTAACAGTGGAGCTGATTTGGGGGGAGGGGGGCAATGGGGATAGAAAACACGAGAGAATCTCAGAGCATCTGAGAGCACATGTTTAGCAGATACTGCCAAATACAGCTAGAATGTGGATTTCTGTCAATCTGTGGGGTTTCAAAATTGGTTCAAATATTTTTTAAATGTCCAGCAGACCAAATAAAAAATTAGGGAGCCGGACATTGGTGGTGCACACCTTTAATCCCAGCACTCAGGAGGCAGAGGCAGGCGGATCTCTGTGAGTTCCAGGCCAGCCTGATCTCCAGAGCAAGTGCCAGGATAGGCTCCAAAGCTACACAGAGAAACCCTGCCTCGAAAAAACCAAAAAAAGAAAAAAGAAAAGAAAATTAGGGACTACAGGGCTCCAGCTTTATGATGTCTATATTACATAAAAACATTAGGACTTTGTTTAAAGAGTCTCAAAATGCTTTAAAAAGCACTATTATTTACTTCTCTTGGTAAGAATCAAGTCATTTGTCATCTCTGTCAAGGATGCAAGATAGATTTTTTTTTTCAAGATAGATTTTTAACATACAACAGATTTCTGTTCCCTTGGTTACAGTCTGTATAGGTTTCTACTCTTCACTGCTCACTTAAAACCTTCACCGTGATTCCAACCTTGAGTTACATATATCATGAAGTATATTTGCTTAATCATTCATTCAAAAACATTTAAGGATACAATTTTGCAATGCAAGCTGCTTTAAATTTAAATAAGTAAAAAGAAAGTGTTTAAAGAAAAACATTTTTGAATAGATCATGCCATCTTATTTGTAGGAAATACAGTGTCTACAAAGATTCAAAGGTATTTGAACGTAGAAGATCCCTTAATAGCAGTGTAGAGCAAGTCCATCATGACATGAAAACTTGACCTAACATAGTAAGCCATACTGAACTTCTAGGCATTTTTATATCTTCAATTTACTTGGAGCTTTCAATTTTGGATGAATATTGAAATATGTTTTGTAGGAGGAAACCAAACTGCATAATGGTTAAGAAATATATTCAGGATCAGACAGCTAAGTTATCTATCAATATAACTTTGGTTATCTCTTTTAAAGTATATGCCTGAAACAGAGAAAAACCAGCTAGCTAATTACCATAGAGCACAACTCTATGCCCCACTTAAAGTATAAATGTAAATAGATTAGTAGTCGAAAAAATTTCAGTTTTCTATGCAAGCTTTTGTTCTCATCAAACAAAATTCCATATTTAAAATACATGGAATTGCTAAATTACTCTGAAGCATTCCATTTCATACTTTAGAGGTGGATTTTATATAATTATGATAAGCTGATGAGTTCGTTAACTACAGGGGGGGAAAGAGTGATAGTGAAGACCAAATAACAGGTTTGGAGTGGTGGGCACATATTAAGGAAAAGACATTTATCTTTGGGACTGACTCCCAAGCATTCCTGTGAGCTAGAACAATTTTAAAAATGCATCCATATCCTGCCCTGAGTCTTGATTTTGATGTTTGTAATCCATGTTCATGGAACTGGGGTTAGATTTTAGTAATCTGTACCTCTTTTTATTTACTGCTTTTGTGACCACAACTTGCAGTTTCCAGATAGCTAGACAAAGATAGGACCTAAAGCTTATAGCCCTGTTTAGCTGTTTAACATACTGCATATCTGCTCAGAGTGTGACGGCTCTAGGCACACATTCTTTTAAAACTTAGGACTGAGGCTGCATGGTAGAGCACTTGTTTATCATATGCAAGACCCTGAGTTGATCACCAGCACTGGAAAAAAAAACTCTGTAAATAAAATCCATAGTCAAAAAGTTTCCCCGTCCTAATGCTGTTTTCAAGGTGGTGTCAAACATGACAACTAAAATACACTCAATCTATAAATTAAGAAAGATCATCACATGCTACATGTATTGTCTGTGACAGTTGCTAAAGAGGAAAAAAAGTATACTACTTGACTTTGCATGCCATTTGTAAACATGTACACATTCCCAAGACTTTCTGACACGTTTTTACCTGACTTTCTTATTGTAATTAATGGCTTCAAAGCTGCCCATTCCAATAGACTTAGAGTGTATTACTTCACTCTTGATGGGCCTCCAAGCTATTTGCCCAGGTGTAGCATAGAGAAAACTGAAAAGAGGACCAGGTAATAAATTATAGCAGATGACATTCCAAGTCCTTTATCTTCACTTAACAACTACATAATCTTAGGCATGATTACTTTTTCCTAGTCTTTTAGTTTGCCCTTACATATTGTGGGATGAATAGGAGGTGGGTAATTCAAGTTTTCTTATTTTTTGACTGCACCCAAACAAATTCAATCCTAAAATTGCCTTTTGAGGTTAAAAAATATTTACACACACACACACACACACACACACACACACACACACATTCTGTTCAAATGTCTTAGTTAATACATATCACTTTCCACTAAACACTGATATTATGAAACTAAGGTACATCCATACCATACCATACCATACCATACCATACCATACCATACCATACCATACCATACCTTTTTGAAACACGGTCTCTGTGTAGCCCTGGCTGTCCTGGAACTCATTCTGGAGACCAGGCTGGCCTCAAAATCACAGAGATCCGCCTGCCTCTGTCTCCCAAGTGCTGGGATTAAAAGTGTGCGCCACCACTGCCCAGCAAGATGCTTCTCTTAACTGCTGTGTGTACTTGTCTTTACCGCTAATCGCACCACCCGCCATTCCCACATCCTTGGGTGACTGCATGTACCTCTGTCGTTGATGATATGCAGCTGACTCTACCTCGATCATTTTTATCTCCAACTGGACTGAGCCTAACCCTGAATTGTGGTGTCTTAAGTCAGTGTTATACTACTATGAAGAGACACCATGACCAAAGCAACTGTCATAAAAGAAAGCATTTAATTGAGGACTTGGTCACGGTTTCAGAGGTTTTGCCCATTATCATCATGGCAGAAGGCATGGCAGGGTGCAGCTAGAAAAGATGGCAGAGAGCTACATCTTTACTGCTGGCCATGAGACCCAGGGCTTGGCATGGGCTTTTGAAACCACAAAACATACCCTCAGTGCATCTTTCCTCCAACAAAGCCACACCTAAACCTTTCAGATAGTGCCACTCCCTGGTGACCAGGCATTCAAATCTATTATGACCCTACGAGAACCATTTTCAATCAAACCACCACACATGATCTTTATTCTTCCTTTCAAATTTGAATTACTACCTGTACAACTCAACCATGTTAGCTTTTCTCAGTTATCTTTGGTCACTTTACCACCCAAAGGGTGATAGAAATAAAGACATCTAGGGATAAATGAATAAAGTCTCTTAAGAACTTTTCATTTTTATTAAAAAAAAAATGTTAGCTACCAAATTGCTGTGTTTACATTGCATGTTTTAAAAATTGATATTAAGTATGTAGAAATCATGTCCTTTATAACTATTACAGATGAAAAATGCCAATTTAGAAACATGTAGTGATGAATCTACTTTCTCCAAAATGTCTCCAAGAGTCTGCAGGGAAGAATTTGAAGACAGCTTGCATTTTTAAAGTTTTGGTGATCTTCTCTTCTGACTTGTCCAATACATGATTGATTTTAAAAGCCATCTTTCTTAGACAAGTCTTTCAATGCTCCAAAAACAGTAAAATATCTTACGACAAAGGTTTTGTTTTTCTTTGAGTTCTTTTGAATTCATTGCAGGCTACTGTGGTGGGTTTGCATACCTTCTCGGGATTTTGAAGTACACCGCCCATCAGAACTGTTCTCTGAGATTGCAAACTTTAAAAAGGAAAGAAAGTGGCAGACTATTCCAGTCACCCTGACCAAGGGCTTCAAACAGTGGTATAATGACACTGTGTTTGGCAGTGTTAAAATCTGAGTTCCAATATGGTAAGATTATGTTGATTTTTAATATTTGTCTTAATATGCCATCACAATTAGATCATTTTTTAGTCTGAGTTAGTATCTCAGTCTGTGCATAACCCATACAACTCTTAACCAATTGCTGAACAAGTAGGCTCAGTATTGCTGTCAATATATCATTTTTGATGCAATATTGAGTGGCCATCCCTACTCCTAACAGTCTGCTGTAGTTTTATGACAGCTCTCAAGTAGAATGCAGAGGTTTTAGCAGATACAGCAAAGTAGCTCTATAAAAAAGGCTTATTAAGGCCGGGCATTGGTGGTGCACGCCTTTAATCCCAGCACTCGGGAGGCAGAAGCAGGTGGATCTCTGTGAGATGGAGGCCAGCCTGGTCTCCAGAGTGAGTGCCAGGATAGGCTCCAAAGCTACACAGAGAAACCCTGTCTCGAAAACCAAAAAAAAAAAGGTTGAAAGGAGGTACCCATAAGCCTTCTTTTGCTAACAGGCTTTTGATTTGTCCACAATTCCAAGGCATAGCACATAAACTTCACATATAAAAGTAGTCTTTGTAGCCGGGCGGTGGTGGTTCACGCCTTTAATCCCAGCACTCAGGAGGCAGAGGCAGGCAGATCTTTTTGAGTTCAAGATCAGCCTGGTCTACAGGAGCTAGTTCCAGGACAGCTTCCAAAGCCACAGAGAAACCCTGAGTCAAAAAAACAAAAAAAAAAAAAACAAAAAAAAAAAAAAAGTAGTCTTTGTTTAAGTGTCATTCTAATGGGACCATCATGATTTTCCTATTACAACTGGGTTACCCTCTTCCAGCATTCAATATAAACTTTTATCTGCACTTAGTTGCTTTCTATTGTTTCTCTTCCCTTCTCCCCAGCTGTAGGCTCCAAAGGCAAAAGATTTTTGTTCACTGCTAATATTGTCTGGCACATGGTAGGGCTTCATGGCAGTTTTTCAATGTATATTTCAGTAATAGATGGTTGTTTTATTTCTCTTTTGATCCATCAGTCTCTGGTTTTATATGCATCCCATCTGCACTGATAATGTGCTTAGAAGTAGCCACACCCTACAAAACACTTGCATTTGGCTAATAGCAGACTGCTATGAGGAAAAAAAAAAAAGTTCCTTCCTATTCTAGACTCCCAAGGCAGTTAATTATCAAAACTGCATATCCTGGCCAATGCTAGCCATCAGATCTCCACCTTGCTTATTTTAGCCCTTCCCTTCCTGTTTCTCTTCTGTCAAGGCCTAAGGGGCCTAGAACAAGAATCAGTCCTACTAAAGCAGAAACCACCTAAGCAAATAAGAGCACTGATCTTACCCTCACAAGTGTCAGCCCATTCTTTGCCAGTCTTTTAGCTCCACACCCTTTCCATTAACAATGGCTCAAACAGAAATGAACACCAAGTGTCATCATTTTCCTCAGGCTGTATTGTGGATGGGTAAAAGGTGCAAACTAAAGGAAAACAAAGGGTAGTGATTTAATTATACAAAGCTAGAGTTGCTTTCTATAAACAGCTAACACTTAACCACAATAGACAGCATTTTGGTGGTTATATATGGAAGTGTATGCTTTCTTCTCAAGATCAGTACTGCCCATCCTTGTAGTAGCATGTCAGATCTGTTCCCGAGGAAGTCACAGTATTTTCATTCTGATGTTGTTAATGGAAAGGCTGGAGGTTCAGTAGCTACAGTCAGTTTAACCAGGGCTATCACTGCTATCCGCTTCCAACCCAGCCTGGAAGAAGAAGGCTGTGATTGTTATGTTTCAGGCCTAAATAGCAAGGGATCCTGTATTAGGAGTTATGCATTCTAAGGAAATTGTACAGTGTATTTATCTCACACTCCATTTATAGTGATGAGTTGCTTTCCTGGCCTATTCCTTACATCATCTACTCTCAGAGCAGAGGCAACAGGAATCAAGTTTGAAGACAGGAGTTCTGCAAAGCAGATAGAAGTTCTCAGGAACCTAGACATTCCAGAGTAATGAGAGATAATCACTTGAAGGATACAGAGTAGAAAGCTTTTATTAGGAATGTCTAAGTAGTGGAACAAGATGACAAAGAACAAAATAATTAACTTGCAGTGGGTGGGAAAGCAGGCACCAAGCCAGCATCACTACTTTATAAATAATAAATCTTTGTAGTAATATTGTGAAAGACACATGGTAAGGCTGCATCAGGGTAGTGAAGCATCACCAAATGGGTGGCTCTGTCTGGAAAGGCATCATTCTACAACTTGATCCGGGAATACTTGATCCCGGATCAGCAGATGGTATAGCTGTCGTCTGGGATGTAGACTTTGGAATGAGCATTTCTGCCCGCAGGCAGCATGTGCTTAGCCAGCCATAAAAGTATTAATAGGAAGATGTAGTCTGGTTCTTTGGCATATAGTATCTCAACAGGACTATACTAAAACACACTTCATGTCTCTTTCATAGCTTATCTACCCATTGTGTTGCCTTCTTACAGATTGTGCAGCTGGGAATTGAAAAGTAGAAATTGGCTGTTGGCAACTGAAGAAAAACAATGTTAGGAAGTGTTGTCTATTACCACCTCTTCGTCTCTGCCTCACCCCTTTTTATTTGGTAGTTGTGTTGGTGTCAGTGTCTCCTGGGGAGAGAAGCTGTCTGTGAACCAAGATGGCTTACTATATGCCTTTTCTCAACTGAATGATTTCCTCTTAAAAAGAAAAAAACAAAACATGCCAAGCAGTGGTGGTGCACACCATTAATCCCAGCACTTGAGAGGCAGAGACAGGAAGACCTCTTGTGAGTTCAAGGCCAGCCAGCCTGGTCTACAAAGAGTTCCTGGACAGCCAGGGTTACACAGAGAAACTCTGTCTCAAAACAAGGAGAAAGGAAGGAAGGAAGGAAGGAAGGAAGGAAGGAAGGAAGGAAGGAAGGAAGGAAGGAAGGAAGGGAGACAAAAAAAATGTAAAACCAAAAAGAAAAACTGAAGTTTTAGCAATTTTTTCCTAGGATGGATGAATAAATTAGAATGTGTAACATTCTAATTACTATTATTGAATAAATATTGATAAGACCTAGATACATATAAAATGCTTCACCCTTATTTCAGAGGAGAACCACAGAAAACTGATGAGATGGGATAGTTTACTTTCTGTAGTATTTGTGGTTTCAGTTATAGTCTCCAGTAGTATTCTTTGGGAATTCTAATCTTGGTAACTGATTTCTCATTGAAGGAACAGAAGCACTGTATCCAGCACTTATAGATGGCAGAAGTGAAGTCCATGTTCCGGGAAGTCCTTCCAAAACAAGGTATTATATTTTGCAAGTTTTTGATAGTAGGCTTCTTGAGACTTAGCAGGTGATGGACAGTATCACACAGAAGAATAGCTAAGTATCTGCAACCCTGTGGTTACATGGCTCATTTACCGTGCACTCTCAATTATATTGTGTGTTCATGAGGAGGTTGTAAAGAAATTCTCACTTTTCTCAACAAAAGGATACCAAATTAAATACTGTTTTTTGTAAGTGTAAATTCTGTTGTACCTCAGTGCAGAATACAATGTGAAATTCCCAGTGAAATGCAAATCAAAGGAAGACTGAAAATACGGGGAAAGTAACCTAAAATCAAACTCTAGTAATAAAAGCTAACCATTCAAGTTAAACCATTCATAATTTGAACATTCATGTTAAATATTAAACCTTGCTATATTTTTTGTGTTGTGTATATATTCTTACAATTAAACATTTGGCCCGAACAGCTGTGTTGTATATCTAAGTCCATCTTTTGTTCCTGACCCTTCAGTGTTTTGTTGCTTGTGGGATTACCGCTTTGTCCGTCTAGGGGCAGAAACTTTTTCATTAACAGTAAGATTTTAGACTTACATTCTAGTTGCAATTCAAAACCACCAGGCATCTTCCTCAAATTTCTTATTTCTTATTAATAGGACAGTTGTCTGTGGAAGATGTAACCACAATGGTGCTGTGTAAACCCAAGCTTTTACCCCTAAAATCTTTGACTTTGGAAAAACTGGAGAAAATGCAGCAAGCAGCACAGGATACAATCCGCCAACAAGAAATGGCAGAGAAAGAAGACCGGCAAATAGCCCACTGACCAGGGGACAACCCCTCCCCCCCCTCCTACCTGTTCACGAGCTAGAACCACTCTACAGCAAGCTACAGGCCGAAAACACCTATCAAACTAGACATTGGTAATTCTAAAATACAAAGTTTGGGAACTCGAAACATTGGTTTGTGTTAAAAAGAAAAACTTTGAGCCAAGTTTTTTGGATTTTGAAAAAGCTTTTAAAATTGTAAATTACCTATTGTTATGAATGTAAGAAATTAAATGTATCTTTTATGGGTGAAGGATTTCTTCATGTTTATTAGACACCTAAACCTGAAAATAAACTCTTATTATTGAATGTATTGTTGGGCTTATACATTACCCCAAAACAAACTTAACCAGTTATGTACCATGTCATGTTTAATGTGTGTAGGCTGACCATAACAACAGCAGTAATAAACAAATCTGGTTTCTTAAACAAATTTCTTTTTTTTTTCCTTTTTTGTTTATTTTGCAAGACAGGGTTTCTCTGTGTAGCCACTGTGGCTGTCTTGGAACTCACTTTGTAGACCAGGCTGGCCTCAAACTCACAGAGACCTGCCTGCCTCTGCCTCCCGAGTGCTGGGAATAAAGACATGAGCACCACCACTGCCCAGTAACAAATTTGATTCTTAAAAAAACCTCAAGCTATTCTGGAGTCAGCTAAGCTTTTGATTACACTAATTTTAAGACATAAAGAAAAACCTGTTACTTGAGTACCAAATACAAAAACTAGAAATGTTTATTATAGCCATCACAGTAATAAACCCAAGCAATATCAGCTTAAAAGAAAGAGCCCATGAAGCATGAACAACAGAGGGTTTTCTTTCTAAAAGACTACACCTAGCACTGGAACCAAGAAACTATTGTAAAAATTATAAATGTAATGCTTTACTGCAGTCACTAGACAAGTTCAGTTACCACAGACCTTAAAACCTTGCTAAGTAATTAGCCTTTATAAAAGAGGCTAGAAATATGGCCGTCTGGCTCCTTAAAGTCATTTATTGGTGATTACATTTATTGGTATTTGGATAATGTAAAGCTTTAAGTACTTGTAGAGTACTTTTTTAAACATGTTAACAGACCTTAAGGATAAGAGTGGTTTATATACTGGACAAATTTCATTAAACTCCAGTTCCATACACAAAAGATTAAAGTGTGCATATACTTCCCTAGTATAAACTTAAAAGGCTCTTTTTCAACTATTGCACTGATTTAAGGTTTTTATGTGTCAGTGTGTATGCCATCCATGTGCAGGTGGCCACAGAAGCCACAAGATTTGATCCCCTAGAGACTTCAAATTACTGGCGGCTGTGTGCTGCCCACTGTGGGTGCATAGGAACCCACCTTGGGTCCTGTAAAGCACAGCATGTGCTCACTACTGCTTACCAGTCTCTCTAGTCCTGTTTTATTTCTTTTAATTAAAATTTGAAGGTTAAAAAGAAGTTTGTAACAATTTGAATTCACCAAGCTCAAATGTACTTGTTTTGAAAACCAGGCATGGCGGTCTATGCCTTTATTCCCAGCACTCAGGACACTGAATAGACACAGGAAAACTACCTGAGTTTGAGGACAACCTGGACTACCTCAAGTTACGAGGCCAGCCAGAGCTGCATAACAAGGCACTGTCTCAAGAAACAGCAAAACATTTTTGTGTTGTCTTGCCCTGTTGGGATTGAACAAAAGGCCTAATGAGGTTTAGATGGAAAACCTAAAGGACGTTTTCGACAGACAAAATAAATGTACTCCAACTAAAGAATCAACACTGCTTCATGTTTTTATTTTGTTGTACATTCTTGTAGAACCGGGTTCATTTTTCCAGTTTTGTAGAAAAATAGATGTTCCAGCCACCATTTACTTAACTGTCTAATATTTAAGACCAATCAATATGTTCCCTGGAAAGATGAAAAAGTCTCATGACTAACTCGTCTTTTAAAAATTCAAGACAAAAGTATATATGGTGTGTGTGTGTGTGTGTGGTGTGTGTGTGTGTGTGTGTGTGTGTGTGTGTGTGTGTGTGTGTGTGTGTGTGTGTGTTTATGTGTATGTAGTGTGGTGTGGTGTCTACTCCCAAAGCACAGCATTTCCACAGCAGCAGCCAACAGGGGGCTTAGTAGTAGCTTTACTTCACCCCTAACTAAAGCTTTGTATAAACCAGTGATTTTACTACAAAAAAAACACTGTCCTTGAAAGAAAGGAGTGGCAGTCAGACATCAATGCAAAACTTGGAATGATTAGGTCATAAACATGGCACTTAGAAAAGTAGCTTATCAGAATTCCCACACTTAGGTGGTTACTCTTCTCTCCCTCCTTTCATTCCCCCCTCCCCCACCCAGCAAAGAAAAAAAGAAAAAGAAAAAAATACTTCCTTCAAAAATCCCCATTAAATGTACATTTATAAAATTTCAGGAATGGAAGGGTGGGTAAACAAGATCCTTAGAGGAGCCAGAGAAGACGCTTAGGGTCTTGGAGTCACCTCCTGAGCCTGCTGGGACTAGGAGACCTGTCACCAGTGCCTGCGTCTGGATCCCTTAACTGAATCCCCAGGATGAGCTTCCAGGCTGTGCCCACTCTCCAGCAGCTGGCCATGCAAGGGCGGCTGAGAAATGCAGACTTGGCCATCTCTGCTCTGGAGAGCCTTCATACCTTATTCTTCCTACCACTGTTCGAGCAGGCTTTTATTAATTGACAGACAAAGGTAGTGAAGGCCATGGTAGTTTCTTGGCCCTTCTCCTGCCTTCCTCTTGGATACAATGTGTCATGTGGATAACTTCCAGGCTGTGCCTGATGGAATGGATTGGCTGATTAACCAGACTGTTTGGCCGACTAGAGTGCTCAATCTGCACCACATTGAGAGTGGCTTCTGGGAAAGACGTGTGGGACACAGGGCAGAGCAGTTGGATTCTCAGGACTTCTCTGGATCTTAAGTTACATATAGGTGGCTGTAAGCCATGTGGCATGGGTGCGGCATCTTGTGCCATCAGAAAGACCAGTCTGCTCTTATCCCCCTTGGGTTCTCTCCAGTCACAAAATAATCCATGACAGTGTCTCACTATATGACATGGGATGACTTGGAACTCTATGTAGGAACTTGTGGCCTTGAACATGTAGACTTTGGCCAGTTTTTTGCCTATAGAACATTGAAATTAAAGGAGTGTACAACCCAAAAAAAAAAAAAAAAAAATTCAGAAATGCCTTGTACCCCCACCCCCCCCAAAAAAAAAAACAAAAACAAAAAAAAACCTGCACTAGTAACTCTTACAGTTCAGATCTGCCGTTATCACACCTAAGACTGTAAGAGTTCTTGTGTTCAGTAGCTCTCTGGTTTAAGACGGCCTCCATCTCCTTCGCTTACAAAACGCTTTCTTCCCCTATAACAAAAACAAAAACAAATGCAGGTAAAAATCTGATTCAATGAGAAACATTAAACCTTGACTTCTTTGTTTATACACTTAAGACTTACAGAGTAAGATTAGCATGCCTCAATTCCTATGAAAAGATATTTTTTACCTTATTTACTAGATACCCTTAGCCTTAGAAAACACCAGATAAGAGCAAGTATGAGTAGCTTACATAAATGCTTAATTACTAATGAACTTTATCTACTTAGTTAATAATAAAAGTTAAAATAGAAAATAAAGGCATTTTATTTAGACTTTAGTGCTTATTATTACCTTATCTAAAAGCAAATAAGCTGAAGATAATGACTTTAAACATGAATAAGAATCATGAAAGACAGAACTAATAGAACTTAACAAAATAGAGTTTGGCCAGCAAGGTGGTTCAGAACAGTTGAAGGCTCTTGTCACAAAGCCTGATCAGCCCATGATGGAAGTACAGAATGAACTCTCACAAATTGACCTTTGACCTCCACATATGAAACACTTCTCTACTAGAGTACTTCACTGTAGCTACTGCAGCAGCGCTCCCCCAAGAGGACAACTGGCCAGCAGCCTACATCAGTGAGTGTAAACAGACTTGTTGCAGGAATAGCACCTACTCTGCACCCCCACCAGCATGCACAAGCAAGATCACACACGCATGTGCATTTAACACAAAAAAAGCAAAAACTTAGGAGAAAAAGTCTCAGTTGTTTGGTATTATGCTAGACAACTGTACAAACTCTTCACATGGCCCTAGAGTTAAAGGCCCAATAAAAATGACCAGACTTTTAAACACAAGCTTTAAAAAATTCTTCAACAGCAACCGTAGGGTACTGACAGGAATCTGCTTTGTCTTCCTGAACAGAAGGCTGAGGACTACCCTAAGATCAGTGTGGGGTGAGCAGTGAAGAACAACAGGCCTCGCCAAGGTGCAGTTTCACTGATGTGTGATGTGACATCTAGTTACTATCTGCATTTCCAAACATTTCTGCTCCACCATCTTCCTCTGAGCTTCCAAACTTTAGAAATAAGTTTTTCTGAGACTCTTCACAAAATAAACATTCAAAGCTTACAGTTTTCAGACTTAAAAACAAACAAAAATGTATATAAGATACAAGTTTAGCAACAACTAAATATTTAACTTATTACACTACAGCCTTATATTTTAAGGGTAAAAACCCTTATCAACTCGTTAAGTTCTATCCTACTAGTCCAAATATAATTCCTTCCAAAGAACAACACTCCCCATGTACAGTTTCTAACAGTGTCAGCTCTCCATCACGTGAAGCAAAGGAAGCTATTGCTGAGTACAGCAAAGAGTTTAGACCTTTCAAAAAGTCTAAGAAAGTCTGAATTCAAACTTTGCCAACATAGTTTGCAGTAGTCATGAGACCTTGAAGGTTAATGAAATAATCTTCAATTTTCTTGTATTTTTAGTGATAATACCTACTCTGAAGTAACAATTACTAACAGCCTAGTAAACATCTACACTATATAAAGTTAGTTCCCTCCAAATGGGAGTCCTGTCCATAGTTGCAGTGAGACAAACAAGCTTCACACTTGTAAACTCTTACGTAGAGGGTTCCTGATTTCCGGTCACTTCAAGAAAGATACTTCTGACGAGAGAGAGAGAGGGAGGGAAGGGAGGGAGAGGGAGGGAGGGAAGAAGGGGGGAGAAAGAAAGAAAGAAAGAAAGAAAGAAAGAAAGAAAGAAAGAAAGAAAGAAAGAAAGAGATTGACCTTAGCTCCCCAAGTATCTCCTGTTCAGTATTTTACAATGAAAGATAGTATTTAAATACAGTACCTTGATGGACAAAGATCTCGGACCTGTTTGGAAATGATTCCAGCCTGAAAACATTCCTCCACAAATCTCTCAAGCACAGAGTATGAGTGTGGGACATCCAGATTAATATCTGGGATTTCATTGTAAATTCTCTCATAACCCTAGAAAAAAATTACATATACAATTGTTAGGCTGTGAAAACTGTATGGTGCCATGAAACAACCCACCACTATACCATAAACTGATACAGCACAAACTGGCAAAGCAATTTTGAACCTTGAAAATGAAATATATTTGCTTTCTTTAAAAAATTCCCTAGAGCACTAAGCAAATGTCAGACAATGAGCACATTCTCTGACTATGCCCTTCCCCGTCTCCATTTACTGCCTTGTAGAGAAAATGTAAGATAAAAAATGTCGCCACTTCAAAAACATGTACAATTTTAAGTTGGAAAAGAAATGCAATGTTTCTTTTAATGTTAAAACAATGTTAAATGTTTTTTCTAGACACAAGAAAAAAAATACTATGCCTCACAAACTGAACAACCGTGCTGAACAACAAAGCCTCAGTGTTATCGTCCAAAAATAGTTTCACATCCAAACAAATTATAAAGTCAAACAAACTCTACAGGTATAATACTGTATGTGCACGGAAAGAAACTCCCACGAACAATTCATAACCTTCATTCAAACATATAGGTGAGATATAAACCTTGTAAAAACACAGTTAAAACAGTAGCATACATACTCTTTTCATTTGATCTATAGTAATGGTAGAAGACTTCCACAAGGATTTTAATAAATCTAAAATCATCTTGAATGCAATTTCTCCAGTTGACTCTAAAACCATTACAATGGCCTAAAATTTGAACAAAAAAGAGTAAATTAATGTTTGTTCATCAGTTCATGAGAAACTGCTCCTAAAAATAACATGTAGCGATTATATATATGGTTTCTGTAACAATTATATAAACTTATACATTATTTTAGTATTTTTAAAGAAAAAACTTTGTATTTCTCAATAAGCACTGATCTGGTCACCGTGGTGTAAAAGGGAAAGCTGAGGGTGCTCTGGTATGAAATGCAATCTTACCTCATACACAAGCTCATGGTGGAAATGAGGGACTTCCAGGTCCTTAAGGCAGTGCTCAGCTTCAGATATATCTCCAGAGAGCAAATACTCTTTAAGCAGCATATCAATCTATCAGATTTAAAAACTGAAATGTTAGAAATCCTAATTTTTAAAAGATGTGTACCTAAATGATTTATTTACATTCATACCGATATTGAACATAGGGATTGGATAATTAAAAAATAAACCCCCGGCCTTTGAATGGTTCATTAATGAAGCAATGCAGCCCTTGGTTTTCTAAGGAATAACTGTAATCTAAAAGCAGGTTTTATAGTGTAGATGACCTGACTTGTAACAATAATGCTCAGTGTATTCTATTAAACTAAGGGCTTTGCCAGGCCGTGGCGTCACATGCAATCCAGAGGCAGAGGCAGGCGGATCTCTGTGAGTGTAAGGCCAGCCTGGCCTCCAGGGAGTCCCAGAACTGCTTTGGCTGTTGTACAGAGAAACCTTGTCTTGAAAAAGAAACAAACAAACAAAGGATTTGGGGGTAGAAAGACTGCTCAGCATTAATACCATGGACTGTTCTTGCAGAGGACCTGAGGCTACTTCCCACCACCCACTCCACGCCCCGTAACTCCGGCTCCTAGGATCTCAAAACTCCACAGGCTCCTAACTCAAACACACACACCCACTCACTTACATACAGTTAAAACCAATCTTTTAAAAGGGCAGGGTTAGGTATCACTAGAGTTCACTATTTTAAAGTCTCATCACTTTTTAGAATACCACAAAGTATCTGGATGATCTTAGTGAGGAACTAAGAGATTCAAAGAGCAGAGCATTACTACATGGACAAGATTTCTACAGTTCCTCTCTTCTAGTACAGTTGAGGATCTGAAACTCAGTGTCTCAAAACATTTAGTGGGGAACGGGAGATGGCTCAGTGGTTAAAATCACAATGCCTGCTCTTCTGGAGGACCCAAGTTCAATTCCCAGCACCTACACATGGTTAACCACCATTTACGAGGATCCACTGCCCTCTTCTGGCCTCTGAGAGCACTACACACATGTGGTATACAGGCTTACATGCAAAAAAACACCCAAACACACTGAATATAAAACCTTTAGCAACTGAGTTTCAGTCGCAGCAAAGGAGACAATTCTTGACTCCAAACTAAAACCTGTATGGTATCTTTGAGAGAGAGAGAGAGAGAGAGGGAGGGAGGGAGGGAGGGAGGGAGGGAGGGGAGGGAGGGAGGAGGGAGGGAGGGAGAGAAAGAAACTGGTATTTTTTTCAGCAAAAAAAGCTTTTCAACTAAAAATAATATTACAAATTTTCTGGGAAAGACAGATTTGTATCTAGTGGCACTAAGTGAATTTTGACCGGTTGAATAAAATTATTTTATGTGAATATCCACTACTTAAACTTCTATAGTATCTTCATAAAAAGTAAAGGAAAATTTATCACTAAGATACAGTCTAATTAGTAATTTCTTTTTTTGTTTTTAAAAAGTGTATATTTGAGGCTGGTGTATTGGATCAGTGGGTAAGAAGAGCACTTGAACCATAAGCATGAAGACCAACGTTCAAACCCCCACACTCACATAAAACAGTAATAAAGCCAGGCATGATTTGCATAAATGTAATTCCAGCACTGGTCTCAGAAGCTCACTAGCCAGTAAGTCAAGACAAAACATCAAACTTCTGGCTGAGGGAGACACCTTACACCCATGTATGTTTACAAACGCAAAAACTCACACCTCATATGCATGAGTGCACCACAGCACGCCATGCACACTCTACAAATAGACAAAGAATATTGAATGTAAATGTATGTAATTGTATACTTGACATATCTGATATGAATATTTGATATGTCAAGTATTTTTACTAAAAACTACAAGGTATGTGTTATTTACGTTGTATCTGTTATGCCATTAGGAAAGTGAAGCATGGGGCTGAAGACACAGCTCAGTGGTTAACAGCACTTGCAGCTCTTGTAACAGACCTGAGTTCAGCTCCCAGTTCCCACATAGGAGCTCACAACTGCTCCTAACTGAATTCCAGGGGACGCAAAGGCCTCTCCAGAAGACACACACACACACACACACACACACGTCACATGCATATACATTACACATACAGAGAAGCAGACATACACATATATAAACATACATCTTTTAAAAAATACTTAATTTTTTTAAAGTGGAAGTATTTTTACTTGAACTTGTTTCCATTTAAATGAGTACCCAAAATTTATCAATTTCAAATTCATATATGGTTGGTTTTATTTCCAATCTCTTTTTAATTGAAAGTCTAACATATTCTTAGTTTGTCTATTTCTCAAATACCATCTTAATAATAAGTCTTATAATCCATAAATATGACATATCTTGCAATGTTTTCAGTTTTTGACATAAAATTTGAATTTCCTTTGTTAATTTTCATCATATTCTATTTTTATGCTTCTATAAATACAGCTACACTTTCCTTTCTGATTATTGATCTTGTTACTATGCAAATTTACTAAGCTGCTGGCTAAGTTTGGATTGTTGGAGTTTCTCTGTAGACTCACCTGGATTCTCCAATCTATGTATCCCTGTGTCTGAGAACAGAGCTGGTTTTACATCTTCTTTTTCTAGTCACGATGCCCTTTATTACACTTCCTTGCTTAATATCCCTGGCATATTAACCATTTTTATATTTTAACTTTTCTTCTAATTCTTCAAATTTTTAAAAGATAATGCAACCCTGACCTGACATATCTATTCTAACCTATGTAAAAGCAAAAGTGGTCAGCACTGTGCCTACCCTACCCCATTGAGTCTATTCTAACCTATGTAAAAGTATGAGTGGTCAGCACTGTGTCTAACCCACTGAGCACCTCACTACTTAAACTAGAGATACAAAGAGACGGAGGGTAAAGGCTGCAGCTCAGTCAACTGAGTGCTTGCCATGCAAGCTTGATGGCCTTACTTTGATGCTCATGACCCATGGCATGCTTGTCATCTCAGCATTAGAGACAGAGACAAGGAGATACCTGGGGCTCACTGTCCAGCCAGCCTAGCTTATAGGTAAGATCCCAGTGAAGACTGTCTCAAAAACACAAGGTGACATTTACTAAGGAATGAGATCTGAGGTTGACTTCTGCACTAAAACACACAAAGACACACATGCATACACACAAAACTAATTAAAAATCAAAATTAAGAATACACTAAAACAAGAACATAAACTACAAATCTAACTGCAGGTCTCAAGATCTATAGTTAAACAGTACATTCTTCCCACTTCTTAAAGAACATAAAGAAAATCCACAGAAAGCAAATTAATCATTTTAATGAAATGACTCAATCAGTAAATTTTCTTTTAACAAATGCAGTGAACACCCTTATGAATATCTACTACTCCAATCTACTCTGATGTTCATAATTCCTAACTATAATCTCAGACTACCCAAACTGCTTAAATATAATATTTAGTGAATAATTTAAAAATAGCATTTAGTATTAAGACTAAATACTACTAAAAATAAGATCTTAGATATTTAGTCAACATTCTTAACATTCATGAAAAGCCTCTTAATAGTCATGCCATTAAGTCACAAAAAGGGGGAAATAGCAATAATTATGTAATTATTTTCTAATTTGGAGAGAGAGAGAGAGAGAGAGAGAGAGAGAGAGAGAGAGAGAGAGAGAGTAGGTTTTTCAAGACAAGGTTTCTCTGTAGCTTTGGAGCCTGTCCTGGAACTCCCGCTGTAGACCAGGCTGGTCTCAAACTCACAGAAATCCGCCTGCCTCTACTTTCTGGGCGCTGGAATTAAAGGCATGCGCCACCAACGCCCAGCAAAATATCCCATTTTTACTTGCAGGTGTAAGACCACATGGAATCCTTACTCACAAAAACACCACCAAACATTTGTCTACCTGTTTTCTCTTTCCAAGGAACACATGGCAAGTTGAGAGCAATGCTTATCAGGTACCTCTTTAACAAGGTGGTTCACAGACCGCTGCCCGCCTCCAGATCCCCACACACTGTCTTTGCGCTTTCCCCCTTTAGACATACTCAGAAGCACAGTAGCTTTATCCAGAGCAGCTCTACCAAAAAGACAAGGAAGGAAGGAAACTTTCACTTTGATACACAGATATGCTGAGGTTTACCACATTATCAACAGTTTACAAAAGTGTCTATGTACTGACAACTTTCATGTAACAAAACATACATAATTTTTTAAAATAACTTTCCAAATAAAACTTAGGTAGCAAAATATTTAACATCCTCATCTTCTTTTACATTCATTTCCCGTCAAGAAAGGCCAAAATATATTGCCAAATAATTGATATGTAACCAGGAAGGAACATTTCACATAAAAGTGAAAGGTATTTTTCACTTTTATACAGATTCACAACTTCTCACTTGGAGAGGTCATTCCACTATGACCTAAAGTAACCCCACAAAGTTCTGTGTGAATCTGGGAAAACCTAATACATGATTGTCTAAGTCTCCAGAAGTTTAGAAAAGTGAAATACCATGTTTGGCTTATAATTCACTAAATCAAACAATAAAGCCAAACGCACATTTTCCAATACAAGATTTCTAACAATTCTAAACATTAAATAACTTCAGGTGTTGGAACCAGAAAGTACCATGAACACTACACAACCAATGCTTTCATTTTATGAGAAGGGAAACTGAGACCCAGAAAAGGTAACTGAATAAATGAGCTCAGAACTTCTGCATTTCATTATTGTCCTTCTCCTGTTATTTCATGTCCACCAAACAGTGAGGAACAGAAAACAACAACTACACATTTACAACATCTAATCAATGCACAGGATGCTGTAGAATTTCCTGTTTTGAAATTCTAAGAAGAAAAACTTAATTTACTTACCTAGCCTGTACACAATCTACAGTTCCTTTGTAACTATCAATATAGGTATTACATAAAATTCCATCTCCAACAGCTCTGGCAATGAACTGGCCCACCAACTATAATAAGGATGAAAAGAGAACTATGTAAAACAAATCCAAAGTCAATCTTGGTTAGGACACAGTTTTGCAGTGGATAAATGATAAACACTAGTTGAACTTCCCAACAGCTAAATTGCAGGCTGGGATACGCAGAGTCGCAGTTTGTAATTCATGGGGTACCATCCTTTACCCTGACCTCCACGCTGGTGCCCCAGAACTGAAGGCTGCCTCTGTTCTGCTCACTACTTAATGTGTGCAATGCTTTGCACACTGTCTCATTCTTAACATATACTCAATAATACCTGAATAGTGGCTTTTAATCAAGAAACTCACTTTCTTAATAAAATAACCCAGAATGTTTTTTTTAACCAACTATATATAAAATGTAGCTTGTGGAGAAAAGTTATACACAAATGTTCATTTGAAAGTATGACCACAGTATTATTTACTACAGAAACTGGAAATAACTTCAGGGTCTGGTAATTATGGTGGGGCTAAGCAGATCACACACAGTAATAGCTGAGCAGTGCACACAAAACAAAGCACACTGTGAAGCCGTAGGAAAAGATATTTGTCACATTTTGTAAGAAAAATCAAATCTACAAAATATATGTGGTATAATTCCATTTGTTAACTAAATAAAGGTAAAAGGATATTGAAAAATAACCAAGAAACTAGAAATAAAAAACTGATTATGAAAATGTCAACAGGTTTCTGTGGGGTTTTTTTTGTCCTGGCCTCTCTTCTATAATAATTATAAAATTCTATAGTTAATATAAACTCACATGACCATTTTTAAGTGTGTGTATGTATGTATATAGGTCTATATATAAAGGGGAAGGAAAATAAATAATTTCATTTAGAAACTCCTTATAAATTTGAATTTTATGCAAATGTTAGTAAGTGGCAAATATATGTTTTCAAAGTTACAAAAGGAATGTTATTACTTCTAATTCTGTTTTAATAAATGTCATTCAAGTAAGTCAATTATAACTTTTTTTTTGGTTTTTGAAGACTATTATAAGCAACATACATTTTAAAATTCTTGGTAAAATAGTGAACATGTAATAAAAATTTGTATGAGCAGAAAAACACATGTATTATATATGTGATTTAAAAACGATGCACCACTGGGTGGGAGGTCAGACATAAAACCTAGTTTAGTTTCATCAAGACCGTGTGAAAACCAACAGACAGGCTGAGTATATTACAGCTCAGCAGTAGAGCACTTGCCGAGCAGTGGGTAGCCCTTACTTTAATAGACAGGACTACACATACAAACAAAGTTGGGGGGAAAGACATGCAGAGCTACTTTTTGGACAGTAAACAGTGAAAATTTGCTAGGAGTACGTATTATTTCTACTATCCTAAATGCAGAAGGGAAAGAAAGTGAATAAAAAGAAAATGATACAAACCTGTGGTGCTCTAGGAGTATCCAATGCTAATTCAGGGAGATCCTTCAGCAACTTATCAAATGACTTCTCCACATCATTTGTGCTCATGACCGTCCCACAGAGGTCAGAAAGCAGCTTAGATGTCATTTCCCGGTGACTGGCCTTCCCCTCAAGGGCCAAGGACACTGCCAATACAGGCACTCCACTCTTCATCTCACCAAGGTTTAGATCTCTTAACATTTCCTAAGTAAAAGAAAGAAAGCATTGCTTGTCACTAGAGTTCAGCAAAATTTTATTTTTGCACAGTCATGTTTTTTATCTATCATTATACTTCTCTTTAGAAATACCAAAATAGTCACATTTAGCAGGTTTACAACAGTAATACTGATATAACCTCTAGCTGCCTGAACATCAGTACATTTAGAATGTGAACACTGTAAAATAGCTCATTCAACTATTTAATTAGCTAATCCTCTGCTTTACAATCAATCTATTGCTATTTCTACAAATACTTCTTGAACATTTGTGGAGAAATTCATTTATATTACAGGCTACTTACATATTCTACTTAAAAGTTTTCTTGAAGACTGGGTTTGATAGTACACTCCTTAAATCCCAGCACTTGGGAAGCAGAGGCAGATGGATCTCAGAGTTCAAGGCCAGCCTGATCTACATAGTGACATGAGATCTTTAGTGTTCAAATGGACTAATGTTTCATTAACCACTCAACCATGTTGTCAGGTGTTATGCCACCTCATTTAATGCTCAAAATAGCCCAAAGTGGCCTGAGAGGTAGAATTCTAACTTGGTTACTTAACACTGCCAACTTCAGTTTTCTTGTAATTTTTAAGTGGTGCTAAACCACCAGGAGAAAGCAGTACTACGGTCTCACCCTCTGAGCAGTGCCCTGCTTAGCAATCCCTCCCACACCCTTTCAGATCCTTTAACTTCACTGCACCTGCTCACTGGGTTACAACCATACCCAGATTGCCAGGATAATCTTCAATCATGTTATATGGCAAACTCAAATTCCTAAGTAGCCTTCACATAGCTAAAATCACCTCTTCCAGGCTCTCTATTTTATACTTCTACAACGACACTTTAAAGCATTATTCAATCACAGGATACAATGCTCCAGGTAGATTCAAATATTGAAGTCCTTGCCTTCTCTGAACTAACCTCTTCTTCTAAACACAATGTTTACCTGTCATTTCCTTCACTTGACTGACCTCATCCAGCAGGGCAGGACGGGGGTCACACGTCTCCACATGGTGTGTATTGTGTAATGGTTTCCTCCAAGACTGAAGCATACTTTCAGGCAGGGAATCTCTTTTAACAGGAACGTAAATAACTCAAAAGAGCTTCAGGAAATCTCTGAACTGACCAGATTCACTTGGCCTTTCCCTACCAGCGTAAAGGCTCGGCCAAGCTGAGCTACGAAGACTAAGACAGGAGCAGCTGCTTGAAAGGAGCAGAAACAGAGAAGCTGCCTACAAGAGGTTTAGACCAACTGAGGCACCTGTTTTTACAGGTTGTCCAGTGTGCTCCAGGTTCCCAATTTTGTGAGCTGTCACACATACTGAAGTAGAATTTGGCTATACAGCTATCTCCAAGTCATGTCTTCTGCTCCTACAAGTAACCCCTTTCCTGTAAGTAACCCAAGCAAACCTCACTGATTCACTGAGTTGGAGTTCTGTGTATCTGTACCTTGGCCTGTTGTGGGTTACCTAACTGGAGTGAGTGCATGTTTGTGTTGTGTATCCCAGGAAAAGTTTGTCACATACCATAAACAGGGACATGACAGAACCAAAGATGAGTTGTGGAAAACTGAGGATAATGTAATTGGCCTCCATAATCTCACAGGGAGTGACATTATTAGGAGGGTCATGGTGTCCCTTCATAGCAATAAAACCCTAAGACAGAAGTTGGTACCAGGGACTGAGATACTGCTGTGATAGGCCTGATCATACTTTGTTTGGAAGAATCTGGATTTTGGTACTTTGGGTTTGGAAAGCAGTAGAGTGCTTCAAGCACTGTGTAGGAGTATGGAAGACAGAGGTCATTTGAACTCTTGGAGGCTCACACAAGAGGTTTCAGATGAGAAGAATTTTAGTATGTTGCCTAGAGATTGTTTCTGTTATATTTGGGGGGGAGGTGGCTACCTTTTGCCCTTGTCCAAAGAGTCTGCCTGAGGCTAAAGTGAAGAGTTTTGGATTAATACTGTTAGCAGAAGAAATCTCAAAACAACCCCGTATAGACACTGTCGTGTGGATACTATTGGTAACTCTAATGAAGATTCATAATGAAAAGGAGCAAGCTGAGCAGGGTGAATCATGAAATATAAATTTAGAGGAGAAAAAGAGTGCCAGGAAGTGGAATGGAGCTAAATCCTGTGTCCAAGGAGATAAATAGATTAAGAAATGGAATAAAGGGAGTGGTGACCTCATGGCAAGACCCACTTAATTAATTAAGTTTCCAACCTTCAGAAAGCAATTAAAGAAAAGTTTAGAGCAAGGTGTGGTGGTACACACCTTTAACCCCCAGCATTCAGAAAGCAGAGGCTGTAAATGTGAGTTTGATAGACTGGTGCAAGAGCAAGTTCAAGGACAGTGAAGGTCAGGCAGCGGAGGGAACTATGGAAAACAGAAAGCAGGTGAAGATGGAATTGAACGATCTCGGAGTGAGGCCAGCTTGGTCTAGAAATCTATTTTCAGGACAGCCAAGCTTAGGCAGTAAAGGACAGAAAGCTGGTGATGATGTAATCGAAACAGAAGTAGCAGAACTTGGCAGCTTTGGCCATGTGGTTCAGGCTTTAGAGTAAAAGACAGAAGGAACTGGCTATGGAATTTGCATCTGTGCCTAAAGAAAGCTGCTGAGACCAGGCATGTGTCAGGGGTGTCCTTGAATGGAGGCCTTGTAGAGAAGCCATTGTGTGAAGCTGTGAAGGTGAGGCCTGGATTGCCTTGGAGAACCCAAGATGTTAGAGATGACAGAGTCGTAGGATACCTGCCAAGGAGACCTGCTAACAGGGAGTAGAACCAGCACAAGAGAAAGGAGTGAGTTGCACAGTCAATAAAACTGAAAGGAGTTGGGAGATCTGAGGAGTGTTTTGACATCAGACATGGAAACCCAGTTTGGAGTTGGCCCAGCTTTGGTCCAGTGTTTCCTCACTATGCTTCCTTCCCTGCATTTTGGAATGGTAATGAATACCCTGCGCCATTATATGGTGATAAATTTTTTATGACCTATTAAAGCCACTTGGAATCAAAATGCAAAGCTAGCCACAGCCAGGTAGTGGTGATACACACCTTTAATCGCAGCAGCCACACTAGCTAGCCATAGAGGCCAGGTGGCGTTGGCACACACCTTTAATCTCAGGGGACAGAGGCAGATGGGATCTCTGTGAGTTCAAGGCCACCCAGGGCTACACAAGTGTGAATCAGTCTAAAGCATAACAGAGCTCAAGCCTTTAATCCCAGCACTAGGGAGGTATAAAAGGAAGAAGCAAAGGGTCTCATGTGAGATTTAGTTTCCAGACAGGGAAGGCGTTTGCACTCTGAGGATTCGTGTTCCTGGAGACAGAATCACCCATTTTGGTCTTGGTAGAGGTTAAGAGCTACTGGCTTGGCTGTGTTTCTCTGATCTTCAGCTTGAAGCCCAGTATCTGTCTCTGGGTTTTTATTATTTGTGCTACACCATTATAAATTGAAAGGATGTTGTCTTTTTGTTTTTATTTTTACAAGTGGTTAGTTAAGAGATTGAAAGAATCTCAAAAGAGATTCTGAACTTTGGACATTTAAACACTGTTGAAAATGTGATAGACTATGGCAACTTTTGATGTTGGACTAAACACATTTTGCATTATGATACTGTTACAAGCTTATGGGGCCAGGAAGTAGAATGTGGCAGTTTGAATGTAACTGGCTCCCATAATCTCACAGGGAGGGGCACTATTAGGAGGCGTGGCTTTGTTGGGATGGGTATGGACTTGTTAGAGGAAGTGTGTCACTGAGGGAGTGGGCTTTAAGGTTCCCTATGCTCAGGATACTGCCCAGTTAAGTCAGTCGGCTTCCTTCTCTCTGCTGCTCCAGCCCCATGTCTGCCTGCATGCCACCATGCTCCCTGTCATGACAGTAGACTGAACCTGTGAAACTGTAAGCCAGCCACCCAATTATATGTTTTCTTTCTGAGAGTTGTCATGGTGTCTCTTTACAGTAATAAAAACCCTGATGAAGACAGACAGTAAGGCAGGCAACAGAGGCTGAAAAGCCTAAGTGGGGGAGCATCAGCAAAGGAAATTCCAATGGCTGTCCTTTCCTTCGTGGTGTGTGATAGAGCACTTTTGTATTACGGATGTGCTAGAGGTCACATGGTTCTTGCTAAGAGTAATGAGACATAAAACTAAGGCTCACACCAGGAACGTCTGTGGGAAAAATCCCAGGATGGCAGTCTTTGTCTCTATGGTATGGGATGGCATGCCTGCTCGATGAATGGGGTCTACCACGTGGATATGGATATGCTCTGAAAACAGTTAAAAGTTGCAACTGGTTCTCAACTTGTGGGGTAAAACCCCTTTGGGGGTCACATATCAGATATCCTCTGCATATCAGATACTTACATTATGATTCATAACAGTAAACAAGATTACAATTATGAAGTAGCAACGAAAAAACTTTATGGTTGGGAGTCACCACAATATGAAGAGCTGAATTAAAGGGCCACAGTATTAGGAATGTTGAGAACCATTGGTTTAGGGGAAGTGTCACAGTCTTTAAGATTAGCACACAGGGTCAACATTGTCATCAAACAGCAGCACAGGTTGCCTGATCTCTCTTTGTTGTAGTTAGAAATGTACCTGAGGCTGAGATGGCAGCCACACAGGAACTTGTTTGTACAAAGGAGCAACTGCAACAAGAAATGAAGACTGGGGTAGTATCTCCTCTGTTAGCCTCTAATTTGGCAAAGAAATTAAAAAAGAGGATGAGATGGAGGAGTTGGCTTGTCCCTTAAGGTTTGCAGTGAGAAGGAAAACAAAGTACAGGTTAGATATGTACTCAAAAGCCCTTCCTTGGATCCAAGATCTTGGAACCCATGGGAAGATTCACAGTAAAAGCAATAGAAAATACTCCTCAGATCCATCCCACCATCAAGAGAAAAAAGGGATAATCTGTAACCCAGAACATAGTCCAAGGCAAGAAACTAGGGTGATCAGGGAATACCCAGTGCTTCAACGGCTGAAATTAGAGAGAAGACGTTTAAATAAGCAATGACAAGAGCCTGTCAGAGCCTGTGAGGCTATGGGTAACAGGAGTAGATGGGATCAGTCTGACGTCTGTGGAGACAGGAAAACTGAGTCATCGATGTAACCTCTCATCCCTCCTGAAGGCAAAGGCTGCACAACCTTAGTGTGAGGGAAGTCAGTCCCTGGTGGACTGGCTTATCAGAGCCATTAGGAACACTTGGTTATCTCCATCTAAAGTTCCCATAAATATCAGGGACTGGAGGATCGTAGAGGAGGGATAGATGCTATCGAGGGCCCCAGGAATAAGATGAGCTGTGTGTGAACCCCAGTTCACTGGGCCAGATAGAAGTGTGTTCACAGAGGAGTTGATGAAAAGGCTGACCAGCAGGGATGTCAAGGCTGGTGTGGCGCTTTACTGGCTTTGCTGAGCCCTTTGGTAGGACAAGGTCTTTATAAAGTGGGAAAGGCTTTCGTAATCTCAGTTGACTTAGAGCAGCATGTAAAGTGTGTCTGTAAAGTGAGAGAGCAACCTAGAAGAGATAAGGAAAAGACAGAGCAGAGGAAGAGCTCAGTCTGGGTCACTGGAAGACAAATGTGACAAGACTTGTTTGGAGCTGGAGTTCTTGGGGGACAACTGACAGAATCCAAACGGTGTTAAGGGCTTCTAGATGGCTTCACAGCCTGAGGAGCAGTGCACAGAAGACACCCGTCCGTGTAAAACAATACAGATGAAGAAGAGGGAGCCTGTCCCTGGGGTGGGTAATCATCCCATCACACTAGGGAGGCTACACAGCAAAAGGTTGAGCTAGGGGTGGAGATCGTTTGCCTAACGAGGAACTCCCCCAACAACCAGGTATGGTGGATGTAGCTACAGCTACAGCTACAGCCATTGTGCCCACCCAGGGCTGCTCTGACGCGGGGAGCCAGCAGGTACAGCAGGGGAAAGCAGGGTCACGTTCACCTTTGGCCATGAGTAGATCTGAGCAGAGTAAGTCATGCCGAGTTTATCAGTGTTAGAGATGTAGACAGGTTCCATGAGGAGCTCCAGGACAGGAAAGGCAACGGCTCAGAGAAAAAGACTGAGGGCTACAGAGAGCTAATTAAGTTAGAGCCTCCCAGCCATGCTTTGTCCCAACCTTGGTCTGTGGAGGAAGCAACTGATACAAATGGATGGAACCCTCTGTGCTGAATTAGACCTTGTTCACGTTTGACTTTAGAATCTTCTCAGTTGTGACTCTCTGGGGTTACCTGACACTTTGGTAACAGGTGACAACAGACTTTCACAGTGCCCCACTAAGATCATCTTTGTATTCCCTCTCTGTTATAGGTTGGTGGTTTGGGGTGTAGCCTTGTCCCGCCAATCCTCTGGAAAATATTGTTACACAGATGAGTGTTTTGTAGACTTGAGAAATGTACCTCAAGGACGTATAGGTCCATCTATAGGAAGGAGGATGGGAGACGAATCCGCAGGCACGAGGACCAGGCGCAGCTGTAAAATTCTTGGGGGTATTATGGTCTAGTCGGGTAAGGCATCCATGAAACTGGACAGTGTTATTATCACTGTGCCCAGTGATGATAATATCACTATTATAAGACAACTTATAAATGTAAAGGAGCTACAGACACCGGGAGGCTCCTGGGACATGAGTAGATTTTTATGTGCTATCTTGCCCATAACTTGATAATGAAAAGAGTTCTATGAACAGCACAGAAAGGCTCAAGTGGCTTTTGAGAGGGCTAAGATCTTTCTGGGACAGGTTCAGCAGCTATGTATCCCACTAACCTAGTGTCCCTTCCTGCCAGAAGCTACCAGGAGTTCAAAAGGCTATAGCTAGGGGCTATGGCAAAAGCAGCTTAAACAAATAAGGTTTTGGTGTCAGTCATGAGAAGAAGCTGGAGCTCGGCGCACAGCATCTGTGAGGGTTATAGAAAACATTGCAACAGGCAGGATCTATTACTGGTTCTATCCCAGTGACTTAAAAACAGCTTGCCCAATGAAGGGCTGGACTGAAAGCCTCCCAGCCAAACCCGTTTGGTATGGCACAGAAGCAAACTTCACAAAGGTGCAACAGTGAGGTGTGGTGTATACAAGCCCCACTATCAATGCCACACAGGCTGTCCTTGGAAGCCACTGAGCATCCCCCAGTAACTGAACTAACAGCTAAAGAGTTTAAATCCAAATGGCACCCTATATGGGTAGAAGCCATAAGTTACTAACTGAAAATCTCAATGCCAGGGATGGGTTACTTCGTTTTGAGTTGTTGGCCAGGGAAGCCCATGAGGCCCAACAAATAACACAACCCAGTGCTACTGCTGACAGCAAGACCCTATTGCTGAAGACACTGCTTATGTATGTTTTGACTATAGGATATGGAAAAATTAAGATGGGGCTGAACTGGAAACGCCTACCCTACTGGTTGGCATAGTGCCAGGAGGGGCTGTGTAGGCTGCTAGTGGAGAACTGCCCCCAACATTGCTCTTGGCTATAGACCCTGAGTGCTAAGACACTGAGAAACTTAAGCAGGATATTCTTGAATGTGCATCAGTGACCCAACTATCATGGCTAAGACCAGCAATTTCCCAACTAGATTCAAGGCCTATGACACAAAAGAGTTCATGGCTGGTACTATAAGCCAGGACAAAAAAAAAAAAAAGAAAAAAAAATGGGGTCTGGAGAGATGGCCCAGAGGTTAAGAGCTGTGGCTGCTCTTCCAGAGGTCCTGAGTTCAATTCCCAGCAACCACATGGTGGCTCACAATCATCTAGAATGAGATCTGGTGCCCTCTTCTGGTGTCCAGATATACATGGAAGCAGAATGTTGTATATATAATAAATAAATAAAATCTTTTAAAAAAAAAAAAAAAGAAAGAAAGAAAGAAAAAAGAAAACCTATGGCTGGGGAGGTCATGGGTCCCAAAGGAAACAACTTATATGGTTTTTCTAGATGGATGCTAGAGTGCCTGTCCAACTACCTTCTAAATGTGTGTTTACACCCATAGACCTCTATTGTGATCAGCCTCAACTCCTAACCACTGGGGAAGCTCCTGACAACAAATGACTGTTAGGGTGGCGTGTTATGTTGGCCTGTTTCTTAGCCATTGGTGGACATCTACAGTCACCCCCTCCAAGGCTCAGGAATCACTACAGAAAGGCAGGAAGAACGTAAGAGCCAGAGCAAGGGGTAGAGTGTTGTGTAACACTTTCCTCTAAGATTAAAATACTCCATCCTGCAGGGAAGCTTTTTAAGCAGGAAAGTAAACTACTCAAAACAGCTTCAGGAAGTCCCTGAAACTGACCACATTTATTAGTTCTCTCCTCACCAGAGGTAAGCAGAGCCAAGCTGCAAAGAAGACTCAAGCAAGCCCAGTTGCCAAGAAAACTCTGAGACCAGGCCAATGGCCTAGGAGCAACAGAAACCAACGAGGTTTGTTGATACAATGGGCTTGTATCAACTGAGGCACCTGGAAAGGACTCTAACCTGCTGAGCTGTTTGCAGGCTGGGTGGGCTTTGGTGATACAGCGGTCTCTGAGTCACTTCTGGTCCTCTAAGTGACCCCTCACCGGTACTCCTGTAAGTGATCCCAGTAAAACTCATTGGGTCATCAAATTGGACTTTGGCGGGACTGTCATGGGTTCCCTATCTGGAGTGAGTTAATGTATGTGTGTTGTGTCTCCCCAGGAAAAGTTTGTCACACAACAGTATGAGATAAACAAATATTTGTTTTATATTAAAATGCTATAAATCCAAAGATACCAAAACTATTTAACAAACAAGCCAAGAAAGTCGAGCCTGTATTTTAAGAATTATAAATGTCTTTCAATTAGTACTGTTATATTTCAGGCCTGTAATTCTAACAAAACCAGTACTTCTATTTTATCCTTCTAGATTTACTTTATGAACAATTCACTATAAACACGTTAAATATTCCCATATAAATTATGATTCAAAACTTAGGTTGACTCTCTTGGTCCTGTACACATTCGTTTTCAGATCTCTGTATAAACATTTTGTTTTTAGAGAGTGTGCAGATACAGTTTTCATCTCATCCAGAACCATCCTGAGGCCCCTGAAGAGGTTTCAACACGGGATCCATAAATTCCCTGAAACTGTCTAACTTATAAATGTGTAACAATAGTGGTTACATCATTTTCCCCACAGGAAAATGGAATATAGGTTTCATCAGAGTGCAAAAATACACAAGAAAACTTGCGTGACGAAAAGAAGTATTTTTTCTTTTTTCTTTGGAAGCCCTCCGTAGCCTAGACTAGCCCCAACTGTCCTACCTACCTTCCCATCACCAATCCTGGAATTTTAGGCATAAACAATCATATCCCACATAGTCCCTTCTTGGTTAAGAAATCTGTTGTTGTTACAAAACAAAAAACATAAACTTATCCAGAGTAATCCACATCATTCTACACTCGTTTTCCTTGTTAACAGTGCTGCTTTCTCCTGCAACTTAAAACCTACCGCAACCTCATTTGTGTCTCCGTGCTCAAAGTACTCTTGTATAATTGGTGTTAAAGTCTTCTCAAATGCTGTCTCATCCAGAGGCAAAACTACAGTTTCATAAACACAGTTCTCCTGTAGAAGGAGGAATTAGAAATTAATATTCCTGATGTCACACTCCATCCAGTTAGTGATCATAGTAAGGCGGGGTAGACTCCTGCCTGTTGTCATCACTGTCAAGTCTGTACACCACTGCTCCCATGAAATTCCAGGAACCCAAAAGCCAGACTAAACCCACTAACTGTGGCAAGTACATGACTTTCTCCCAAACTCCGCACTTCTGCTGACTTAGTGGACGGAGGATGGTGGAAGGGAGAAGAGAGCATGTGCCATGCTTGCATGGGGGTAGGGACCAGAGGTTAGTGTCAAGCTGTCTTCCTGTACCGCGCGTGCACACGCGCACTCTCGCTCTCTCCCTCTCCCTTCCCTCTCAGTGGGTGTGTGTGTGTCAGAAGACACCTTCCATGAGTCGGTTCTTGTAGGAGCAGGGCTCTCTTCTGATCTCTGCTGCTACTCAGAATACATCTGACTTTCCTGTCTCCACCTACCATTGAAATGCTGGGATTACAGATTCACTGCATATCACATCCAGGTTTTTATGTGGATTATCAGATTCTGGGGATTAAACTCAGGTTGCCCGGTGTGTGCTTTCCCTACTGAGCCATCTCCCTGTCCATTCACCTCATTTCAGAGACACAGTCTCTCGATGAACCTAGAGCTCCCATCCAGCAAGTCCTGGGATCCCAGTCTCTACCCACGGCAGAGATTACAGACAGGCACCATCATGTCCAGCTTTTCCGTGGGCACTGGAGATCCAAACTCAGATCCCATGTCCAGCTGTTATGGGGGCACTGGAGATCCAAACTCAGCTCCCATGTCCAGCTGTTATGGGGGCACTGGAGATCCAAACTCAGCTCTCATGGCTTGCACAGCACACACATTACCCTTGGACCCATCTCAGCTCTTTCGTTAACTTTTCTCTCTCTCAAAATCAATTTTTCAATCCAAAACCTTTAAGATGGCACCCTATCCTATCCTATATTTTCATTGAAATTTGCCTTTTTAACAAGATTAATTATTCCTTATATGTGTACCAATATACTCAAAAGCAAAAGCTTTCATAATTAATAGTAAAAATAACAGAAGTCAATATTGTAATGACTGAAAAATTTAATAATTCAAGTGAAATTTCCAGATTAAATGCCTAATAATAAGATTAAATCCCTATCACAAAACCATGTGTCTCCTCTACAGAAAAGCTAAAACATTTATCTGCAACTGTAATCTGAAATGTTACTGCAACATTTAGCATACTCCATTATATTTCAATCCCATAGGTTTTAAATATTTTTATATTCTCTTAGAAATTTTTCCATGTCCATCTGTTAAAACCAGTAAGTACATAAATGCAGATAATGCAAAGAGAACAGCCTAGCACAATCACTGACACTTTTAAGTTTTCATTTGTCATCACCATTTTCTAACTTACACAAAATCAGTATTTTTTAATTTAAAAAATATTTTCATGAGACCCAGTATTTCCCTGAAAGTAATCCTGAGCATGGAGGAAGGAGATAAATGGAGATCGGGGATTAAATAAGATTTCCCGTGGGTTACTATGGTGACACTGGTGAACCTCAAAGATGAGTACAAGAGAATTCTAGTTTTGGAATTTTTCCACTAAAAAGATAAGGAGAACTTCACAATTATGCATTAAAACATTTCCTACTAAGCATTATCATGAGAGAAAATGCAGGTGTGTTCCCAGAATAGCATACGTGCTAGTATTCACATTAACCAGTGACACAGAAAAGGAACCTAGTATCTATAACCCACAATACCCAAGAAGAAGCCTCCTTTATCATCACTGCTAATCCCAAGGCAACAAAGACTCCTTTTGACTCCTGAAACCAAGCAGACATTAATCAATAAACCAGCTTTCCTAATCTAAAATTAATTCAGCAGACATTAATCAATAAGCCGGCTTTCCTAATCTACAATGAATTCAGCAGACATTAATCAATAAGCTGGCTTTCCTAATCTACAATGAATTCAGCTATCCCAGGGCACTGAGTGTGTGGCGTTCCTATGCATTTCTGTGTCCTTACAGCAGCAGGGAATTCAGGTGTGACCATGTGCCCCTGGACGATCTGTGGCTGATGCCTACCTGGTCATCGTCATAGTTGGGATCTTTCACGTCCACCTCCTCCACATCATACACCTGTCCAGGTGTTCCCCAGACACCCTTGCCTCCTGCACCACCTGGAAGTTGTCGATAGTTCACACGTTAACTGAAATCTGAATAACTTCAATGTGAAAATTCTTATGCTAATCATTTTTCAGGTAAGAATTATACTTCAAACTCCTATTTAGATCACTTTTTAGACAATAGGTTATCTATTTCCAAAAGCATCCAGTTGAAGTAACTTAGTTAGAAACTACAAAGGCAGATACTTTAAAAATATTTTTAACAGCCATGCCACAGACCTTACACAAAGTGACACAGTGAGGATGCTCTAATTGTTGACGTGTCTTGGAACCAGAAAGGAGGAAATCAAGAGACACATGTTGGGCCAGTAAATATGACATTAAAACCTCAACCTATGATTCCACAAAGAGCCGTAAGGACCACCATCAAATGCTTTAAAGTCTGATTTCTTCCACATAAAGTACACATTAACCTACACTTCAAAATTAATAGTATGTTAACAAATAATTGCAATTGAAGAATCAACAGCACCGACAGCTGTTTCTATTTCTGTACACAAACCAAAGAGTAAAACTTCAACTTGCCAAGCTGCTTTTCTATGTCAATGTGATACTTTTCTAAGGCCAAATCTGTCTAAAGTAACACTTTAAAAGCTTCATAACGACACTGCCTCCTTAAAGTTTCCACCCGGCCTCCGCCCTCCCCCTTCTTATGATCTCTTTCTGTCACCTCCCCCCACCCACTTTTTGTTTGAGTTTTCATTCTGAACTTCTGAGTATAGCCCTTGCTAACATAGCACACCAGAATCAGATAACTAGCTATCATTTTGATCCAAATGATCATGAAACTATTCACAAAAATAATTTCTGAAAGACTACTATAGTTTATGTGAATAGTTACATATTTACCTTTCTCTCTTACCCTTAAAAAAAAAGCTGTCCATAATCATCTTTTTGTCTTGGCATTAGTTCTAGGTTCATTAATGGAGGATGCTGAAATACCATCTCCATGTTAACCCAGACACACACCTCCAAGCACCTTCATCACCAGATCCATTTAAATGACCAGGGTCTTAATTAAGCATATAAACTGAAGCTCACATCATTCAAAAGTCAGTCCAATCTCCAAATTCTACCGAAATCCTACTACAGGCAGGAGCTGACGGACCCTCATCCAATCAGTGTTTACTGTCTATCAGTAGTCTAGGCAGTGAATGCAACTGTGAACTAAATCAATCCACTCCATCATTCCAACAGCAAAGCCAGAGAGAACTCAGACCCAGATCTACAAATACGTTACCAATGTATGATAGTTGCTATTCTTACCAATGGACCAAAAGCAGATTGATTTGATAAACTATGGTTAATCTACTTTCATACTCTGTATAAAAGCTGTAACTGAAACCATCAATGTTTACTGTATTTTGCTGGGGGGGGGGGGATCAAGTTCTATTACAAAGAAAGATAGTCAAACTTAAGAAGTGACATGAGCCTTCAGCTCCACAGCAAACACCTACGCAACCCATAAACCTTACAACTGTCTGTACTTCTGTCCTCTTTAGAACAAGGAACTCCCAGCGCAGGAGCTGGGGTTTTTCCGCATTGTTTCTTTGCACAGCACACACTAACCTTTCTTTGGCAGCCCCCTTCCTTTCCCAGATCTGGAACGCCTATCTAGCAACCTTCCTTTTGGACTGGTGGGCACAGGTACTCCACTTCTGACGGCGTCACTTCCATTATCACTGACTGAATCGCCTCTGCCAGAGTCCCGAGATGAGTTTTTCCGTAGTCGTCTTTTTGCCTTAGCATTAATTCTAGCTTCATTAATAGAGGATGCAGAAATCCAATTTCCATTTATTTCATTCTTTATTTCCTCAGTGCCAGCATTTTCTTCATCACCAGAAAATAGAGAGTCGCTTAAATTATCAGGATCTTAAAAGAGAAAAATGAACAAACCAAACTAAGTAATTCCAACATCCACTGTTATGTTCAGGTATAATTTAATTTGGTTACTACCCATGAAATTAACACTTTGTAGTTAGTAGTAATTATACATTGGCAATTTCACATGGCTTAATCTAATAAAGGACAAATAAGATTTTTTTCCCCATTACCAAGGAAAGTACACAAAGGTACTGAATTTTAATTAGGATTTTCTGAAAAGAAGGAATCTCATGTTTAAATAATAAAACATGTTAGTAGAAGATCATGAAACTGTAGATCGTGAGCAAAGAGTTATGAAAATAGAGATGGTATGACAAAAGAATCTTGAGACAATGTCAAACTACACAAAATTTCTATTATACTTTTTAGGCTCTATACTGGATACAAGTTCAACAATTTATACAAGTGAGGAAATCAAGGCTCAGAATGTATTTAAAATTACTTCCCAAATATTCTCTGTTCAGTTACAAACACTTAGGAAACATTAAGGACTCCCCAAAAGCCTGTAATACATATTTGGCAAATATGGGATCACGTAAAATTGTTGAATTGACTGCCTTCAACATAAGGAATATTCTTAAAATCATCATCTCCAACTCCTAATTTCCCCAAATTTCCATCTATGAAGTTTCCAGCCTATACAAGTTGGCACATTAGTACCTAAAATCATTCCTACTGTTCCCTTGCTAAAAAGTCATTTAATTCCTAATCTGCTACCAGAATTCTTCAAAATACACTCCAAATCTTAATCCTTCCATGAAAATCTCCCTAAAAACTCAAGCCATGGTGATTCTAAATGTTCATATAATGACCACTGAACCCATCACAGAAACCAGTGTTTCACTTCTCAGATTCTAACTCTTCTCTGTGGTCAGAGCCTCCAAGAAGGGGCTATTAGACTGCTGTCTACCAACAGCCCCGAGCAGGCCCTTCTCCACACACTCCACAGCCCAGAGCAGGCCCTTCTCCACACACTCCACAGCCCAGAGCAGGCCCTTCTCCACACACTCCACAGCCCAGAGCAGGCCCTTCTCCACACACTCCACAGCCCAGAGCAGGCCCTTCTCCACACACTCCACAGCCCAGAGCAGGCCCTTCTCCACACACTCCACAGCCCAGAGCAGGCCCTTCTCCACACACTCCACAGCCCAGAGCAGGCCCTTCTCCACACACT